>NC_135559.1:7500-30000 GCF_964340395.1 Glandiceps talaboti | reverse complement strand
TCAAAAACGTCAGACTCAATTCAAATAAAACTCGGTCCGCATATTCTTTAGGGTAATGGCTAGAACTTATTAGGTTTTGGAACATATACCATGAATATTAATGAACAATTTGCATAATTAATGGTTTTCGGTAATTAGGCTATATCTTAAGAATGCATGCTTCAAAATCAATATAATTTGGTACATACATTGATGACAACATGCATGTGTCAGATAAAATTTGATGATATAGCTTGTAGTTTTAATGACTCATGTAGAGTCATCTGCAGAATAAGTGATTTCCAGTACTTACATTGGCTATATCTTAAAAATGCATTCTTCAAATTAAATTAAATTTGGTATATACTTCAAGCATAACCAAATTATGGCATCTGTTCTGTTGCATTCAACAATAATTGTGTGTATGAACGAAAATCTAAAGATTTTGCCCTTATGGAAGGCATTCAGTTTAAATCTGGTCAAAATCTGTCACCATTAGTTTAATAAATAATATTAAAGACAGACAGTGATAATGGTAGGAAATAGCTCAGACCACCTTGGTAGTCTGAGGAAATAGGAAATGACTGTCAGAGGAAATCATAGTTATGATGGTAATATTTAAAACTTCATTTGATATACATGTATAGAGAAAAATAAGAAAATAATATTAGAAATCAAGAAAATCATGAACAACCATATTTAAACTGAATGCCTTCCATAAGGGCAAAGTTTTGAGATTGTCGTTCCTACAGACAATTGTTGGAATACAACAGAACATATGCAATAAGTTATTTTTTCTCATTGATTGCTATTTGTCCATTGCTGATAGTGATCTCCTGGCCAATGACAACATGTAATGTGAAGCTTTATAGAACGTTGTAGCATAGCACTCACCGTAGAAAGAGTTAACTTTTTAAAGGCCAAAAAAGAATTGTTTCTGGTCAGTGCCCTTCCCACATTATTTTTTTTTCATGTTTGTCCAGCCAATTCAATCTGCAGATGAAAGGGAAAACACAAAAGTAATTCTCCCTACATTAATTGCCACCAGTGAAGACAACTGCAAAACTAATCATGAACTAGCCTTGCCCCACATACACACTTGCTGTAAAGTACTAAATAAAAAGAACAGTAACTGCAATAAGTAGATTGATTAATATTTGTTGAGAATGTAAAAAAAATAATCGCATCGTCGCACCACTTTACACAACATTAACTGATGAGAAACCATTTTTCCTTTTAGTGGCCTACAAAAATATGCAATAACTTATTAAAACTAAAAGCTACATCAATAATATTTTCAGGACAAGTGCACTTTGGTATTGCAAATGTATGTATCAAATTATAGTGAATTTGAAGCATGCATTCTTGAGATATAGCCTAATTACCGAAAACCATTAATTATGTAAATTGCTCATTAATATTCATGAATATGCTTTTTTGCTACAGACATAGCTGCCATTTTGCTATTCAGGTCAAGGTCATGAAATTAAATGATGTGCATATGCCTCACATAGTAAAAACTAAACCAATATTAAAATATCAATTGAAATATTTGATTCAAGAAGCTATGATAACCAAAATTTGGCTATTTGACCTTGAAAAACATTTTCAAGGCCAAAGGTCAGTTTCTTAAAAGAAACCTCAGATTTGATAATATGGGTGTAGGCACTTGAATGGAGTCATTACATATTATATCTCCAAAGTTATGATGTATATTATGAAATTTATCAATAACTATGGCTGCCATTTGGCCATAAAACAAAGTGGCATGCATATGTCTCACATAGTATGTTACCTTTATGCCAGGTTTGGTTGAAATCGTTGGTGCATGCCAGAGATATGAGAGTAAACACATAAACAACAAAAATGGCTGCCATTCAGCCATAGTTGATTCGATCATAAAATAAAGTGGCGTGCATATGTCTCACGTAATGTTACCTTTATGCCAAGTTTGGTTGAAATCAATTGGTGCATGCCAGAGATATGAGAGTAAACACACAAACAACAAATATGGCTGCCACATTTCATTCCATCATAAAATTGAACACACATACACACACACACACACAGACGGACAGACAGAACCCAACGTACAGGTCCCCAACGGGCACCAAAAACAGCTGACAACATGAATTGGTTTAATTACAGGTTATCTTTAATTGGTTAGTCACAGGAAATTACAATCACACTAACAACAACATGAATAAAAATCAATTACATTATTAGAAGTACACATAAAAAATGAATTAAGAAATAGGAACTATTGTCTGTCCTATAGAGTTATTGCTTACTATATATTATAACCTGTACTGAAGTTGGACTTGAACTTATGAATTTGCACAACAAGACTTATTGATCATGTATTTTTGGGCAAATGTAGTGAAACAAGTCATTGTATTAGTGCCATTAGCATTCTTGATAAATATTGTAAGGATTATGAACATTGGATTTCCAAATATGGAATAACAACATTACCAAATATGGCACAAGACATGTAAATGTGTAACAAGAAATTGCAAATCTGTAACACAAGGTGGTATTTGTCAAAACTGCCAATAATACAAATGTATGTAGACAGAAGTATCGATATTGAGTTTCCAAATTTGAGAATGGTGTGGTTCCTAAATGCTGTTTAGACTGTTGACATTTACCCAAATAAAGATTAAAATGACAAGATTGTACAGGTTTTACACTTAGAACTGACTTTGTTGGCAATCAAACAGGAGCTATTTGTATTTAGTGGTAAAAAAGGAACAAGCTAAAATCACAGGTAACAAATCTTTGCATAAAAATTCACATCTTGCTTGTTGTGAACTTATCAATACTGAACCTGACAACAAAGATGAAATTGTGGAAACTGTCGCAAACAATTGATTGAAAAAAGTAAAACTTGCTATCCTTTGCTTGTTTTCTTCCTTTTTCTGAATTTTAGAAATCACTGTGTTGAGTGATTCAATGAAACAAGAACTTCTATACAATCTATATATAATAAAGAACACACAAATTAGCATATATTCCATAACTACCCTAACAGACCTTTCAACACACTAGCGCCCTCATGCAGTGCACTTTGCAGACACGAGGTTAATTTATATCTTGTTCAGGAATACTATACAATGATTTCCTGTTGATTTGAAATTCAAGATGGTTAAAATATGTCTTGTTTTATATGATGTTATACCTCCAAACACTTGCATTTCTGCTACCAATACCTTGAGTAAACTCCAGAGGGCGCTCAGTCGAAAGGTGTATTCTACTAATATATGCAGCACCATAGGTTTGCTAGGTAACACAGGTTGACAAAATAAACTAACATTCTGATGTATATAACAATTTAAATCTATACAATTAATTGTACAGAAATGTGAAGTATGACACAAACTGACAACAAACAGAAGGTGAAATTCCAATATACAGAATATTTCCACTATATACACTTGTGGAGAATTCTATATGTACAGAAAACTTTGTTACCTAACAAACATAGCTCCTCGATTAAGACGATGGTGCCTCTGTAGCTTCGGCTTCAATGGGAGAGTTAACTCTCATCATAAATTCTACATGACCTGCAAACTCCCCGTACTCCATGTTAGCAGCACGAGCATAACAATTAATTCTGACAGTTACATCTTTTGTCATGTTTCTAAAACGTACAGCTACAAGAGGTGTAAGGTAGCTGGTTCTGTATTCTGACTTCTTGTCAGTGCCACCAACATATGGGAAATATTTGAAATCTAGGCCGGCTGATGGGCTGTATTCAAGATCTCCAATATTGTCTTTATCTTTGTCTTTCTGCGAAATAAAGAGAAAAACACAATTATGGCACAAACCGATTAATATCTGGTGTAGAGGGAATATATTTCCTTATAGCCTGTATTTGAGGTTTACTGCTTTCTCCTTTCCTTGTTAAAAATAGCATCAATGGCATTCTAGCATAACTGTGCAGTTTTTTGTTTATGTTTATCTGGTTGCCTAGCCAGCCCTGTTGTTACCTTTTTATACCTAATTTACATATCGCCAATGACATCATAATGTTGTGAATTCAACTTCCTATACACATCCCCATTACATGTCAGCTAAATCTGCTTTGAAATTATAGATTTTGACCAGACACATTTTTATACCTACTTTGCATATCATTGATGGGATAATCATGTCATAAGCAATTCTTAATCTAAACACCCATAAGAATGTTCCCATCAATTTTCACACTGATCTGCCCCATAGTTTTTAGTCTATTTACCAAAAACCACATTATTTTACTGAAATCACACACTGATGTTAAGATCATTTTGATTTGAATAATTTTCCAACTAGACACCATAGGGAACATCCCCACCAAATATCATGGCAATCAGTCCAGCAGTTTTTGACATAAAGTTGTTTAACTCTTTCACTACCATTGGCCTCATGGGATTGTTTGTTCTCCACCAGCCCCCTCACTAACATAAGGTGAGAGTGAGGGGATTGCAATCAAACTGATCTAGAAATACTTAGAATTTCCCAATCTTTGAAAATTAGGTATCATTTTACTGGAAAATAAATTGTCTATATCATACATACAAATACACACATTCAAATATCACATTCACAACTGAAAATTGGGTTAAAATAATAAAATATTGGTAACAAAAACATGTGTTGTTTATTTATTGACATATCACAAATAAACAAAACATTTATATTGCAAACAAAATTCAAAATACCAACATTTATGTTTCTACAAAAATTCTGTATACTGGTTAAATGGTCAAAAAAATGTTTTGCCAATGGCATTGTAGCACAACTGTACAGTTTTTAAAAATGCTTATCCATCAATAGTCCATGCTAATAATAGGTGTTCATTTGCTGAATGACTATCCAGTTGCCTATCCAAACATGTTGTTATCTTTGTGATATACGCGATCATTTGGCTGTTACTATGGGCATGGTCATGTTGATCGATATATTTGCATACATTGTTAATGTTTTTGTACACTTGTGTATGAATTCCTGACATTATCTTTGCAACATGCGTGATCATTTGGCTGTTGCTATGGGCGTGGTCATGTTGATCAATATATTTGCATACATTTTTAATGTTTTTGTACACTTGTGTATGAATTCCTGACATTATCTTTGCAACATGCATGATCATTTGGCTGTTGCTATGGGCGTGGTCATGGTTGCTAGGGATATTTGCATACATTTTTTTATTGTTTACTCACTTGCCTACCAGATGATGTTGTTATTTGACTAAAATATACTGCCATTTGGTTGTTGCTAAGGGCGTGGTCATGGTTGCTAGGCCAATCGTGTTTAAATATTTTAAAGAAAATCTGCAGAATAACACTTCTAGAAACATCTCACCAAGTTTCAGTCTCATTGATAATATCCAGACTTGTGTCTTAAATAACGGTCACTCAACTGGGTGGTTTCACCTTGAACGGGGTATAAGACAGGGCTGCCCCTTGTTTACTCACTTGCCTACCAGATGATGTTGTTATTTGACTAAAATATACTGCCATTTGGTTGTTGCTAAGGGCGTGGTCATGGTTGCTAGGCCAATCGTGTTTAAATATTTTGAAGAAAATCTGCAGAATAACACTTCTAGAAACATCTCACCAAGTTTCAGTCTCATTGATAATATCCAGACTTGTGTCTTAAATAACGGTCACTCAACTGGGTGGTTTCACCTTGAACGGGGTATAAGACAGGGCTGCCCCTTGTCCACAGCATTGTTTGTCATAGCTATCGAGCTACTTGCTATAGCTATTAGGTCTTGCGATCGTATCAAGGGTATACAGCTTCCTAATGGTCAGACACAAGTCATTTCCGGATTAGCTGATGACACCACATTAACTTTGAGAGATCAAAACTCTGTCAAAATTGCTCTTACCATGTTAAATAGTTTCTCTGAATTTTCGGGGCTTGAAGTAAATTTGGAGAAGACTAAATTACTTTTAGTGGGTGGATTGAAGCAAAAATGGGAGGATATGGAAGGGATTGTGTCAACTGATGAGCCAATTAGATATTTGGGTATTTTTGTGGGCCATGATCACATCAATAATATTTACCTTAATTTCTACAGTAAAGTCAAGAAAATGTCCGATAAACTTGACATCTGGAAATCAGGTGATCTGACTATTAAAGGAAAAGTTACCTTAGTGAAAACCTTTGGTGCTTCAAACTTATTGTATGTCATAAATTCTATTTCTGTTCCTTCCAAAGATGTAACTTATGCAAGTCTCAACTTTTTAATTTTTTATGGAAAGGGAAAAAACACCACATTAAGAATGATAGTATTGATACCCTAATAGGAGACCTGACTGATGGGGATTTACGAATAACTGATGATTGGAAATAAAATCGGCACTTTAGCTAAAGGGATATTGGTGTATTATACTCTTCTGACGGTTCTTGGAAAACAAATGGACGTGTACTTTACGATGTCAATCATGTCAATGGCATTGAATATATTTATCATACTTGCTGTTACACAATCCTGTCGACTCGTAGGTGTGAAATACGTTTATTATTTTGAGTCCCATCTTGTGTTAGGACTAAAACCAATTAGCACAGTAATTAATTGTTAGACAACAGTGTAGGTATGTCTGCATCTCCTTATAAAACAATGAGTAGAGGGCTGTCTCCGAACAAAGGCAGGCTGAACACATCAAAGTTCTGAGCAGCTGGTATGTAAATTTAAAGGGGCGGCAGCAAATTTAATGGGACGGGAACAAAATTTAATGGGGTGGGCCACCCCTTTAAAAGGGCCTGTGGAGAACAGATAGATGTGGATGATAGAATGCCCACCTGTTGGTTTATACAACTTTTGATCAAATAAACTTCATTTCATACTTTGACATTCCATTACAATAATGTATGATTAGACAACTCACCTTTCCTTCACACTGTATGAGAACATGATTTTGATCATAGTGTGGTCTGTATGCATCTGGGATTGACTCGTTTTTGTATGCCCTGGGTCTCCATCCCCAGACCTGTTAAAGTTAAACAACAAACAGTTATCAATCAAAGGTGCAAGGAAATTAATGGCAGCCTCATGTCCATTGACAACAAATTCGTGTTTAGGGTCTTGTTTATGGTTCAGGAATAAGAGACTACTATCATTTTGCTACAACAACAACAACAACAACAACAACAACAACAACAACAACAACATCATCATCTGGTAGGCAAGTGAGTAAACATTAAAAAATGTATGCAAAATCATTTTAGAATGTTTGTTCGTTTGTCTATGAATCCCTGATGTTATCTTTGTGATATACACGATCCCATGGCTGTTGCTATGGGTGTGATCTTGTTGATAGGTATATTTGGATACATTTTTTGAATGTTGATTCTTTTGTCTATTAATCATTATCTTTACAACCATTTGGCCATTGCTATGGGTGTGTTCTTGCTGCTAGACAAATTTACTTGCATTCTTTGAATGTTTATTCACTTGTCTATTAATCCCTGTTGTTATATTTGCAATATATGTGATAATTTGGCTGTTGCTATGGGCATGATCTTGTTGCTAGGCATATTTGCATACACTTTTTGAATGTTTGTTCACTTGTCTAAGAATCTCTGATGTTATTATTGGCTTTTGCTACGGGCGTCACCATGGTTGCAAGGGATATTTGCATACATTTTTGAACGTTTACTCACTAGCCTACCTGCTGGTTTTTTTAAAGCAAAATATACTGGCATTTGGTTGTTGCTAAGGGTGTGGTCATGGTTACTAGGGCCAGTTGTGTCAAAATGTTTTAAACAATATCTCTGCAGAACAACACTTCTAGCAACATCTCACCAAATTTCAGTCTCATTAGCCAAGTAATTTTAGAGATATAAATTTTTGACCAAAATTCACACTTTTCCACCTAATTTGCATATCGTTGATGATATTATATACTTCATATTTCTTCACCTCTATACCCGCAGATGCATCCCCATTAAATTTTAGCCCAATCTGCTCAATAGTTTTGGAATTAAAGATTTTTGACCAAAAAAATTGTTTTACTCATACAGGAGAAATAATCAGACAAAAGGCGATCAGTGTACCCCTAACAAAACCCCCATGGGGAGTCCTGACATATATATACTTACTTTATTTAAGGAGAAGTATACACATGGTTGTCCAATTGGATAGCCATACTTTCCCTCAGTATCAGTACAGAATTGTCCAAGCTCTTCCAAATCAAAACGGCATAGTCTCCTAGGGTCATCACCAGGGGAAGATCCAGAAAGACATTCATCATAGAGGGAATCATTCTGGTTTCTGTATGCTGTAAATAATAAAGACAGACAAACTCTTTACTCATATTTCATACTGTATACCAGACATGACTAATATAGTAATATATACCTGAAAGTGACAAGTCAGTGTATGCAAATGATGACTGATGTGGAGACAACGAATTCCAACAAAACAGATTACATGGCTGTTGAAAGTGAAAACTTTATGAAATAACTATTTTGGTCTGTGTGTTAGCTTCTAGTACACTCCAAAGACAGTAACGATAATAATATCAAAACTTGCATAAAATGTGGGCACACCTGAGTGGAATGGGCAGTCAAGGGAGACACTAGTAGTAGTGATAATCTTGGAGCAAACAGAAAAACAAGGCGATTGAAAAGACGATTTTTAAGAAAAATGCAGGCTGAGATACTTACACTCATACATTTTCTTAACATCACTAACAAATTTGTTGCGTTTTTAGTATCATTATTGGAAGCAATGCTGTCTTTCTGCTTATACATTATGTACGGGGAGGGGGAAGAGAAATATACTTACGTTCAAACAGTGTCTCGATATCATCAACAAACTTCTTGTATGTGTTCTCATTATCATAGTTGAAAGCAATATTTTCTTCCTGCTTATATCTTGGGCGATGCATCAATCCTGTATCAGGCACACAAAATTCAGTGTTGGAAAGGTATTTTCTGATTACCACACAACAATTTCTGATAATACAGTTGGATAAATGTACCAGTACAATAACATTTATTTTCTATACACATACATGTACCAGGTACTCCTAACACTAAGTTAATACTCACTGATAAACTATATCAAAACTTACTGAAAATCAAAACTTTTACATACATGCAAGTGTTTCATACTCATAGTGATAAAATAAAATGATTGAATGAATACACAGAACTGTTTGCTTGAAGTAAGTTGAACTCTTTTTTGTCATCTATTTGTAACATGTTTCAAAGTTTTCTTATCAATCTGATACATGTAACTGACAGTTATTTAAATATGTCTTAATAAGCGACCATATGTGAGTTAGAACGTGCTTCTGCAACAAATTTCCCTAAAAATAAGTTACATTCTCTCCAAACTTTGCTGTACGAAAGCTTGTTCCTGAGCCTTTTGAAATATAAAAGAAATTTGGGGTTTCACCATCATGTTTTCAAGGAAATCAAAAACCTTTTATTTTCTCAAAGTTACATTTGTACATGTAACACAGTATTCGGTGGCCATATTGGATTCTATATTTTTACATGTAACACGGTATTTGGTGGCCATATTGGATTCTACATTTGTACATGTAACACAGTATTTGGTGGCCATATTGGATCCTATATTTGTAAAATGAGAAAAATTTGACATCATTTTGACCTCTATGTCAAAATTTTGTATGGTGACCCCATTTTTTTGTATTGATATTTACTGATAGAAGGTTGGAATTTCCCTAAACGAAATGACAGCAAATGTTTTAATAGTTTAATATTTCCAGTTTTCGCGGTGATTTTTTTTCACTGCGTATGTTGTACGCAAAGGCCATTGAAGTTTGCATATCGACCTAATTTTGGATTTATGGTACCTATATAGAACATACCCTGAAAATGGAGAGTGTTAATTGACGTGACAGTTGTGGAAATTTAGTTTTGTCATATCTAAATCAATATATCTCAGGGGCGAAATCAAAATAAAAAACATTGTAATTATTACGCGTCCTGACGAGTAAAGACTAATAGTTACTATGTACTACAGTAAATATTCATATAATCTCAACGCTTACTATGTACTACAGTAAATATTCATATAATCTCAACGCACATTCATCAACCTTTAAGAAACAGAGTAAAAACATACAAGTTTGCGTTATAGTCTTTATTTATATAGATTCATTTTTATCGCAAAAGTTTGGCTAATTGAAAGTCTGGTTTGGCTAATAAATTTTGAGGCAAATTAACCAAATTGCTCGTAACCACCCTAACACAGAGATTCATCCGGAGTTCATTCTCTGAGCACATATTTCTAGTGAGTAATTACCATAGAAAATTGAAAGTCTAGAAAGATGAAATTAAGGATGGGATGCAGGTTTGTTGGTGAACTTTGGCCTTTTTTTTGCTTATTATGAAGCTTCATGGTATGTTCCATCATTTGGTTAAAAGAATTTTTGAAAATTGTTTATTTTTTTCACTAATAAATTTGAAATGAAAAAAAATGACAAACTCGAATGCGATTTGTGTTTTATATGGTTTCATTCCTGGATGTTTATGTACAAGGATTGCATACGTAAAGAAGATTGACAGGTATGTTGATTACAGAAGAGTGTCTTTACATATGCAAATTAGACATAGCTAGTAGGCTATATTGTATATTTTGGTCATGATACTATCCAATGGTAATTGTACATAAAAAGAAAAGATAAATATCTGTACCCCAGAACTTAGTTTTTTTGGGGGACTAAATAAAATGAAACTTCAATGCCACTCACCAGGTGTTCCAAGCTTGTCTGTGTATGTTGGCTGTTCTAGATCAATAAATCCATAGTAGAAAATAGCCATCAGCCCTCCAAAGAAAGCAGCCAGAAATCCATAGTAAAACAAATAAAAAACACCAATTTCAGCTGGGAAGGGAAAAAATACAGACCACTTTTATTAGAACAATGATAACACTTGGTATTAATTTAACCTCACTTGCTTATCAGGTACATTATTGACTATTGTTGACTTCATGAAGATAATGTAGTGTAAAATCGGAATGCGGTCATCAGGAACTAGATTATGATTTCCCAACCCGTACATGTATTTGTCACCAATGTAAATGTCACCAATACATAAAGGCTTACGGCATATGTGTAGTAAGTAAGCTTACAGTGTGTATGTGACACTTACATGTATGTTCATAGCGTACTTTTGAAATTGGTGACGGAAAATGCTTCCACCATGTACATGTGTGTGTACTAATGATCAAAACTACTCGATTTTGCTTGTCATTAATTACCATTTCTCAAGATTGAAATGTTATAGCCATCTAGTATGCTGGATAAGTTTGGGACTGACAACATATTCCCGGAAATCACAGTCAATTCGGAAATGACGGTGTGACACTGTGACGTATTTTTCTTATAACTTGACACACAAAATTTTCGTAACATGCTCTTTAGTTTGGGTACTTTCAAAATGTTTTCCCTAACGACTTATTAAAGATGGTCACAAAAGGCAGTATTTTTCTCAGACGAATGGGTTGACTTTCATGTAAACAATGTGATCACACCAAAAGCTTGACCTCCAGCACATACATGTACTTGACAACTGTTGTTAGGCGTATTTGCATATCTCGCCATATCTGCCACAGACGGAAAATGGCTTATGGCAAAGCACCTTGAACAGTGGGAAAGCTTGAACAGTGGGAAATTATACAAATGTATACATGTATGAGTGCTACAGTGTCTATGTGCTGCCTTCTTCTCATATTCAGTGCTTCCAATGACTACTCCTAGACTATTTCATTATTTAAAGTTAATGTACCATTTTACTCAGTTATTTTCAACGCCGGAGTAGATAAATACATTACATGTACACCAATTTATTAAAGATGCAAATAGACTGGGACATGCACTAAAATGTACACAGACAGGGATAACCTTGATATGCAATGTTTAAATAACCAGACTGAATACACTAGACATGGCATTGGCCATTCTAAATTTCACAGAAAATTGCACACATTTATAATATTCCTGTTACATTTGTCACATTGAAGATTAATATTATAATCAGTGTTCACAACTAAAGCCATTCGATCATATGGTATGATCTACGGTAATTAGGTTTGTTGAAAACAATATAATTTAATTGACTACCAATGTAAGCTACATTGTACATATAGTACTTGTACATGTAGTACTTTCTCAGAGATCACAGATGATTTAATAGTATATCCAAATATTTTCATTGGTTGAGCCATTGCAATGAAATTACAACTTCATTGAAAACATATCCCCAACTGGAGTTTTATGGTGAAGTTATTGTGCAAATTTGAATAGTGTGAGTGTCTCTAGATACAAAACATAATCTATTGACCAATTTGCTATTTGACCTACGTGTAGAATATAGAGGTCAAAGTCAAAGGTACATGTATATGTATAAAAAGAAAGTTGACCTTTGGGGTATAGTCATATATAAATGGAGTCTTTGTGTATGCAACTACTCGAATTCATGTAGAAAGAAATATTTCCATCATTTCACCTTGAAAATGTGCATCAAGATCATAGTCTCATTAGAAAGCTCATCATTGATTATGTGAAGGACAAAGTGGGACATACATGTATATTATTACATGTACATTGTATATTATTAGTTTTACGTCATAATGCTCCAAGTATGATTCTGCAGACTAATACATGTACAAATTAAGAGTTGGTATTTTTTCTATAATTTTGAATCAAATTTTATGAATACTGCATTGTTTCATTGCACTTTATTCTTCATTGTACACAAAAATGGCATCTGACGGCTATGCAAATTACATAATCACATGACCTGTTGTGAGGTCAAGCTTATGCACAGGTTATACTGTGCTGTGGTTTCTCAACCAAAAACATCGATTATAACCTTGCGATATACATGTACATGTAATATCAAAGTTTTAAAATGCAAGTAATCTTTGTCTGAATGTGACTTTGTTCCGTCATTATTATATTCATTTTGGATGTGCAAGTTCGGAGCTCTGAGCTCGATGGAAAATTGGAAGTAAGCTTACCGACTGCTACATACAAAATGTCATCAATAATCTACATGATTTTCAGATAGGATAAAATTTATTAAATGAAAATAAAAGTACCTTGATAATCTACATGATTTTTAGATATAATAAAATTTATTTAAATAAAAATAAAAGTACCTCTCCATATTTGACGAGCCACCCAATGATGGATGTAAAGTAATGTGTGCATTTACCAGTTTTGAAAGTACACATTAGTTATTACGATAACATGATCGTACACATGTAGTGCAGAATGGCAGGAACAGTTAAAAGAAAAAAGTTTGGTAGTAGAACAGGGGTGATAAAGGTTTTTGATCTGCCCTGTTTGACTGTCACACAGGTGAAGATTTGCACGTTTTTATGTCAAATTGTGATAATCAATTATTCACAGGACCTAGTTGATACAGTGATGAATGTGGAACCTTTACTGGGTCAAAGCTATCAAAATTAGGTTATCTTTCTGGGGGAATATTATTATATTTGACCTACTGATATGAAATTATAGATACAAGGTGGTTGTGTAATCATTGATTGTTTGCAAATACATATCAGTGTTACACATTTTAAATTTGAGGCAGGGCAACTTGCTTATAGTCATTTACTGACAATTCTGTAAATGATAGTCATCAATTTCAATTGATATGGTGTACACCTATATTTCAAACTTTGATATATAGTGAATTAACAAGTAGACATTAATTTCAGAAACCATGCGATGAGTAATTTTTTTTGGGAAAATTTATCATGTACAGGTACATGTAAGTGGAAATGGGCACAGTAAACAGTTATACAAATGTATAGGGACATTACATGTACATGTTGATCTAAATTAATCATTGGACAAGTGGAAGATGTGAATCATCAAACTCACATGCTACAGTACATGTAAGCCCGGTAGTGGTACAAGAGTTTGTACATACATACATACATACATTGAATTTGTACATGACAAATATTCAGGACTATTAATACTGATTGAACTCAAAATGTAGGCCTTTTAGAAGATGTCTCATCCACCCTTATGAAATATATAGCATTACATGTACATGTACAGCGCTACATACAAGCAACATGGAAAATCTTTGCTCGGAACTGAATATACAATGTACATGTACATGTATCTGATAATCAGATTATATCATGTGACTTCTATGACAATTCCTTGTGATAGCAGGAAATGGGATTTCTCTGAATCATTACACATCCCGGATACCATACATGTCCTTGGTAGTTCACTGACAAATCTGGGAGCTGAACTCCAGATTTCAATCTATGATGAACCTACATTGTACAACATTGCTGTTGTCAAAACTCAAAGTCTAAAATAATCTCTTGAGGTGATAAAGATAATAATCAGAAATGCCATTCCCTGATTACACCATCACTCCTGTGGTTGAATAATCTTACAAGTGATGTAACCCTTTAAATGTATATGCAGTTATAGTTGAATAAAGTTCAGTAGTAGTAGTAGCTTTCTTGGTACCAGAATTTCTGGGGTGTCTTCCACTCTCTGATGAACCAATCCCCACATTGTGCCGAGACCAGGATTGGATAGGATAAAATGTCACCTTAAGACGCACTGCAACTCGATTGTGAGGGCCAGCCTGTATCTGAAGGTACGACCTCATCATTTAAGAAATACATGTATAGGACTGCTCACAAGTGACAAACTTTGAAGCTACTCAGAATGGCAGACAAACTAAGCAATAGAGGACATCAAGTCCATTGAGTCTGAAGACATGAAAATCAACAAACTCTTAGAGCTACAATGAATCATAAACAGTCTACACATGAAAGTAGATTACATGCAGAGATTAGACGAAGACATAATATGGATCAGCAGAACTTCTGGTGCGCCTTCCCCTCTCTTATGACCCAATCCCCCCCCCCCCCCCCCCCCATTAGCTGTAGTATGTTGATGGATTCCATTATGGGGAAGTTCTGAACTCTTGTTATTGCTTGGAAATTCAACAGTGGGGTTCACTGATTGGATGAACAACTTTTTGTGCTGATAGAAAGACACTGACCAGACGTGGTTTAGTGAGAAACCATGTTGGAATCCAGACTAGCTTGTGTGTGTCTTTACTCTTACAATGTAATAATTGCTGTCATTCTATGATTGTGTATGGTTGATCTGTCTACCCAAATGATCAAGCCTATTAAGTTTAATAGACACCCAGAAAAATACATCTGTAAGATGAAGTGAATACATTTTGTATTTACCACACACATTGGATGCCTTTGTCAACACTGAACAGTGGCTGGGTAAAGCAGGGTTGAGATTAAATGTTTTCACTTGTGAACTGTGATTATGATATTTAACTTCTCATAATAATCATGCATTATGGTACTCTTCAAATGCAAACTATTTACATCCCCAAGAGTGAGATAATGATATATGGCAGTAAAGATATGGTATTTAAGTTTATTGGCCTAGTACACTGTTAATACATGTATACACATGTGCATATATGGCAAAATTAAAATCATATTCTGAAAGTTACATACTACCATACCATCCAATGAAAGATAACTTGTTAAACAGTATGGATTATGATAGTCTATAGAGGAACACAAAAAGTGTTGTGTGCACTGTCATAAGAAATGCCAGTATCACTGGTGCCAGTGCTTCAGATTACATACAAATGATACATGTAATGTACATGTAGCTGAGGGGCCACATTGAATTGGTTACTTAGATTGCACATTTCAGATATAATCCAACCCATCACATCATCTTGTTCAATTTCATCAAGAAAATAACAGAATTATAAGATTTCGATAATATTGATGGCAAAAATCAAGAACAGTATCACTCAATTCACTGTGTAAATATGAACAGGTTATTTTTTTTTTATTTCCACAACTCAAGGAGACGTAATTTTCATGAATGTACACATGTAGAAAGTAGTAGATAGTATTTAGTGTTTAGCTGGGAGGAAAATCATTCCATGGAAAACTGAAATTTAAAAGGAATGGGTTGATTTTGGCAGTGATTTTCAGCATTTCAGCTTTGAAAGCCGTCACTCTGAATTTTTTGTAGGGGAAAGGTCACCAGTTGACCTGTACTAGGCTGTTAACACTCACGAGGACCGCGACCAGCCCCTCGTAATTCACTTTCGTACTAAAACCATGTAAATGATGTTGGGAACAACACTTAAAGTCGAGTTTTCACCCAAATTTCACAAATTACGAATCATTATCAGTCAACATTCCCTGAGAAGATAAATAATTAATCAAGTACGTCTGCAATTCATTATTGGAACCGAGTCATTATCTCCGACATAAAAAAAGGAAATTCCATATGACCTTCACACACATACATTTTTGTACACTGGCATGCCACTTATATTGTAGTGTTTGCTTGACGATATGAACGCTTTTTACCCAATAATTTTACATGTCAATACTGTAATGTAAATCTTCATGCATTGCATATGAAGATTTCACTGTATGAAATAATTTTTTGGCTTGATATTTCCTGACAAATACGTTTTGAATGTTCTTCTGAAGGCTTGGTGACATGATCTGACCATACAGTAAAGCATGCAATGTGATTGTTATGCAAATCAACCGGCTTGTGTGCCATTAGATCACAAAACAGCTACTTACCCCAACTTCTAGCATTTCTTCCCATAAATGCTTTATTTTCTGAATCCCACATAAAGCTCTTGAAGGCTGCCCAGTTGGCAGCGACGTTTTCCATACATGTTGGATCACTCGTCTTGGCAGATACTTTCTGGTCCGACATTTTGGCTTCGGCTGTGGCTGCGGCTTGGATTCGCAAAGACTTATGGGAAAGACCAGTTACCCGGATGGTAACCTCGAGGTCACTACACCAACTGATGACGTAATTTACGATCGCGCGTAACATTCTAACAATATATATCACAGGAGCTTGGCTTTTTTTTTGTTTATTTTCTTTCTTTACAAAAACGTTTGTTTTGTTTATTGTTTACCTTTTCCCTACAAAGTAACATGTAATAAAGTAAGGATTTAAAAATCTGGTGTTTTCTTCTAAATAAATTTGTTCTTTTATTGGTTTTAATTACTATTAGGCATAAATAAAAAAATGTGTGGTTTCAATTTTTGAAGTAGGTGGGGTAGGTAGATTTTTTATTTATTCTATTATATATATATTTTTTAATGTGTGAGTGTCTAGTTCAGGTTTTCCATTGTTTTTCAAATGGTATCTGTGTTGTTTATTTCTTCCTATCAGATGTACAGCTACTACAGATTGGAAGAATAGTTTTATATTGTCTTTTTAAGTTGATGTCAGTTTCCGCACCCACTATATCTTGCGAGACTTCATGATTTTCACGATTTTATTATTATTTTTTCCGAATACGTAAAAAAAAGTTTAGGATCGGCATGAAAAACTGGGTTGGGTCAGGTAACCGGAACCAAACAACTTTTTTTTTTTTTTGACTTGACTACCTTATTTTATTAATTATGTATTAGTTTGTTCTACTGTATAAGAGGTATTTAACTGATGTGGCCAACATGACTGATTATTTTGTGATTTACTGTATTGATATTTATAGTATAATTGGTACACATATCTACTGTGAGCCATATTTATAACATGCAGACAATATTTCACGATATGCATGTACATGGTAACGTTCATAAAGTGACATCCAGTTTCACCTATTATAGCAATGTTTGATTTGCAATGTTTATTTTAAGGTGTATTTACAAAATGTGTGGTTTACTTGTATATCTGTTGCATTGCGGAAACCCCATATTTCGCTGTCATAAAATAAAATTGGTGAAACCTTTGTATCCAAAATGGTGAACAAGACATCAAGTGCTAGATTCCCATAACAGATGTCTGAACATACACTTAGAGGCTTGGCTTGCAATAGTTTGTTGTGCCAAAAAAGGCACCAAATGAAGAGAACAATGTAATTATAAAAAAGATACAACATCTACCCACGTTCCTTTAAAGACCTAGTGCTCATACCTCTTCAGTGTACCACCCTTCCAAAAACAATAACATTAGTTTTTGAACTGTTTTACAGATAGCTTCCAAAGTTTACAGAAGTCAATTCGATTACACTAGTACTAAAAAGACATAGGTCAATGTTATAAAGTAAATAGAACAAATGAAAAATTCCAATGTGAACACCTGAACAGATATTTGTTGCTAGGCTTTTACCCATATCATTAGCAAAGGTAAAACAAAAGAGGTGAGATTACAGACCCTTGTTGCAACCCAGAGCTGAAAGTGAAAAACTGATTAGTCAGTCCTTGGGATTTTTTAACACGAGCAGAAAGTTTGCCATATAACATTTTGAACAGCTTTACGGTGGCCCTATTTTTTTTTCTGTTTCACATTACCCAACTGGCGCTGATTTGCAGCTCCGACATCAAAATAAAAGGAATACGTTATTTCGCTTTCCTTTAATTATGTTGTGAACTAGCGCCCTCTCTGGCAAGAATAAGCAAGTGTCTGGACGTCGACACTGCACTGTGTCTGTAAACATTATCTCACTCACAGCATTTGTCGACACCAACTCTTGTTCACTAACAGCATTTCTTAAATGACAGAAGTTATTCAAGTAGGTGGGGCTGAGTGTAAGAGAAGCTGGGAAAGGGCTTGTTACCAGGAATCCAATAAAAAAGATGATTGAAAGGAGGAAAAGGAGAGGCAAAGAAACATGAAGAAGATGATTTTTTAAAGACTGGTCAGTGCAAGTTTTCCCAAATAGTACATGTATGAGATATTGTAAATATAATGTTTGATTGATGTGAATATTGTACACGGTATACTATTTGTCTGTGTGCTTTGTATGAATACAACAATATTAAATGCAATGTATGATTTACGGAGTCTTTATTTTGCACATAGTTATTGTATTTGTCTGTGTGCATAGTATGAATACATCGATACTAAACAGAAAGTATGATTTACATGGTCTTTATTTCCACGACATAATTTATAATGTAATGTCCTCATACAACAAAATTACTTTTAAATTAACATACTAACCATAGGGGCGTGTAATATTTCATAGATTGTTGTTTTCCAGGTCTACAGACTAAAAACAACCTTTTTGACTATATATTCCTACCTGTATATTTGTAGCAGCAGGATTCGTACGATATTTTCATAAAAAAACGGCAATCTAAGCAATAATATGTGCCCCTGTGGGGCCTAGGAACTAGTTCCATGATTAGTGCCTCATGATCACGTCATCTATATATGCGCAAATACAGATGGCATTTTCAAAGAACAACAAATTGTCAACATGTCTGGCTCGTCTGTAATCATATGACTTATCTGCTAGACCTCGGATGTTCTTCCGATAAAATACGACACACGACCGAACATCACTATCAAGGATGGAACATCCAAGGTCTAGCAAATGTCATCAGGGTATAAATAACTGCCAATCAGAGAACCGCATTAGCGACAAGCACAAACAGAGGACAATAGCTAAATGTTCATGCATATTCATCTTAAGGAGGGGCTTGTAAAAATAACCACCAATGTGTTAACTAAAATGTGTGAATGACAACTTCTACACACTCATCAAACACAATTACCATAAACCGATAAGACATAGTAATGATGTAACATGTGTTTGTCAACATCTGCATGCAGAGATTGAATATATTAAAGTATATATATATATGCATACATGGCCCAACCCGCCGCTTAACGTAATCTCAATAGAATGTCCGGTCTGAAAATGACATTTGCTAGACTGTTCGGGCAAGCCCTCACTGCGAACTTCGTTCGCTTATAGTATCAAAGGAAAGCCCGAACGTCTAGCAGCAAGACTAGCTCGTCTGCAACTACGACCACATCCGAAGCAGCTAATTTTTTGCTCGATTCGTCGAAATTTCGGAAGAAGAGCTGGCCAACATCGTCAGACCCTCCAGTTAGAAGGGAAACACCGACCACGGTCAGAGGTAATCACCAGTCCCGGGAAACGGTCGGGCAAAAGACGTACTTGGCTCAAGAGAAAAGTGGAATAGTTGGCGCCTTCCTGGTGATTCAACTTTTCATCCTACCTATGGGTGGAGTCAAGTTGGGTCGATTTGTGTTGACACTTCGCTGGAAGGGGACCACAACGAGGCGGTGTCGGTCTGCGGGAGAAGTGATCGCAGGTCCAGGGAAACAATCGGGCAAAAGACATACTTGCATAAAGCCCTTCAGGTAGAAGGGAAACAACGTCCACGGTCGGAGGTGTCGGTCTTGCGGGAGAAGTGATCGCTGGTCCTGGGAAATGGTTGGGCAAAAGCCGTAATTAGTCCAAGTGAAAATTGGCATAGTTGGCACCTTCCAGGCGATTCAACTTTCATCCTAAGGGGGAGTCAAGTTGGGTCGATTTGTGTTCACACTTCGCTGGAATGGGACCACAATGGGGCAGTGATCGAAGGTCCCAGGAAAGGGTTGGTCAGAAAACATAGGTAGTCCGGGTAGAAGGGAGACACCGACCACGAGCGCCGGTGTCGGTCCTGCGGGGAAGGGGTCGATCAGAAGACATAGGTATAGGCCAGTTAGAAGGGAGACACCGACTGCGGGTGCAAGCGGGATTGAGCGATCGCCAGTCCTGGGAAAGGGTCGATCAGAAGATGTAGGCAGTCTGGGTAGAAGGGAGACACGACCACGGCTGCAGGTGTCGATCCAGCGGGATTGAGTGATCGCCAGTCTCGGAAAGAGGTCAATCAGAAGACAAAGGTAGTCAGAAGGGAGACACCAGCCATGGGTGCAAGCGGGATTGAGCGATTTAGGGTTAGGGTTAGGGTTTAGGGTTAGGGTTAGGGTTAGGGTTAGGGTTAGGGTTAGGTTAGGGTTAGGGTTAGGGTTAGGAAAGGGTTAGGGTTAGGGTTAGGGTAAGGGTTAGGGTTTTTGGTTAAGGTTAGGGTTAGGGCTTAGGGTTTAGGGTTAGGGTTTTAGGGTTAGGGGTTAGGGTTAGGGTTTGGGGTTAGGTTAGGGTTAGGGTTTAGGTTAGGGTTAGGGGTTAGGGTTAGTTAGGGTTAGGGTTAGGGGTTAGGGTTAGGGTTAGGGTAGGGTTAGGGGTTAGGGTTAGGGTTAGGTGAAAAAGAAACGTGTTACGGTTTTGTAAACTGATGCCGGTGTGTGCTAGATATATTGTGTAGTTATGCTGAAGTGTGAGAAGTCTGTGTGTGTGTGTGTGTGCGCGTATATATATATATATTATATATATATATATATATGTGGGGGGAGGGGAAGAGGAAGTATTGGTGTAGTGTTGGGGGTTTGTTTTGGAATGACATTGGGGGTTGAGTGGGGTGGCTTGGGAAAGGTGGGCGTGGTGTGAAATAAATAAATTTAATGCGAAATAGAGTAAATACAGGAGGTAATAAAGTGTAGAGTTTTTGGATGTGTGGAGTGAGATGAAAACAAAGTAGTGGAGTGGGTGAACGTCGGCGTAGAGGGCGTGGTGTACAGGTGTAATCGTGAGTGTTGGGCTACTTCAAGTTTTAGATAAGATTGAGGCCGCGTGGGTGTAAAGTGTCGAGGTTATTTATCCATTGCTTCTCTAATTTTAGGCGGAGGATTTTGGATTTGGTAGGGGACTCGAGTGTGCTGCATTTAAAAAGTGGGGTAATCCTAAGGTGTGCGATGGAGTGGTGTGGCAAATTAAAGTGTTTTGCAACAGGTGTGTCTTTTTTAAGTTTGATGTCGGATTTGTGATGGTTGAGGCGGGTGTTAAGGCAATTGGCGGTTTGTCCGACGTTACGGATGCCGTCTCTTTGGCAATAGATGAGATAAATGACATTTGTGGAGTGGCAATCTAATTGTGGGTCAATGGGATAAAGTGTGTTACTGGAGTTAGATTTTATTGTGTCATGTTTAAGAAAGTGTTTGTTACATTGGCAGTTGGGACTGTGTTTGGTTGTGTCGGTAGTTTGAGTGGGTCGTAGGGTAGTGCAGGTGAGGAGATTTTTCAAGTTCTTAGGTCTACGAAAAGATGTGATGGGTGGGAGGGTGAAAATATCTGCAGTGGTGCTGTTTTGGAGTAGTGTGGTGGTATGGTGTTTATGTAAAATTCGTGGGATCGATGGAAATCTAGGGTTGTAGGTTAAAACCAGTGGTATTCTGCTATTATTAGTGTTGTGATTGTTAGGGGAGTTGGTGGATCGGCGACGGTTAAGTGCACGATTAAATTGTCGTACAATGAGGGTGTGGGGATAATTACTATTATGTAAGTAGCGGTAAAGGTTGCGGAGATGTTCAAGTTTAGTCTGATTAGAAGAACAGATGCGGATAATTCTGATAGCTTGGCCATAGGGTATTGCATTGATACAATGTCGGGGGTGGCAAGATGAGAAGTGTAAGAAGGCATGGCTGTCTGTTGCCTTGACATGTAAAGTGGTGTGGAGTGTTCCATTTTTAAGAATGAGTCTGGTGTCCAGAAATGAGACTGAGTGTTTAGACATGGTGTAGGTGAATTTAATAGTGGGGTGTATAGAATTGGCAAACTTAATGAATTTGATAATGAGGGGTGGTGGACAAGAGAAAAGGCAGATAACATCATCAATGAATC
>NC_135558.1:24956424-25083287 GCF_964340395.1 Glandiceps talaboti | reverse complement strand
CTCTAGTATATAGTGCAGTTTAGAATAGTATAGCATAGTAAAGTATAGCATAGTACAGTATAGTATAGTATATAGTACAGAATATAGTATATAGCATAGTATAGTATAGTATAGTATAGTATAGTATAGTATAGTATAATATATAGTACAGTATACAGCATAGTCTAGTATATAGTGCAGTATAGTATAGCATAGTATAGTATAGTATATATTATAGTATAGTCTAGTATAGTATAGCATAATAGAGTATAGCATAGTATAGTATAATATAGTATAGTATAATATAATATATAGTACAGAATATAGTATAGTCTAGTATATAGTAGAGTATAGTATTATATACTTTACCATATAGCATAGTATAGTACAGTATAATATAGTATAGTATAGTATAGTATAGTACAGTAGAGTACAGTACAGTATAGTATAGTATAGTATAATATATAGTACAGTATACAGCATAGTCTAGTATATAGTGCAGTATAGTATAGCATAGTATAGTTTAGTATATACTATAGTATAGTCTAGTATAGTATAGCATAATAGAGTATAGCATAGTATAGTATAATATAGTATAGTATATTATAATATATAGTACAGAATATAGTAGTCTAGTATATAGTAGAGTATAGTATTTTATACTTTACCATATAGTATAGTATAGTACAGTATAATATAGTATAGTATAGTATAGTATAGTACAGTAGAGTGGAGTACAGTATAGTATAGTATAGTACAATGTGCAGTATATAGTATATAGCATAGTATAGTATATAGTGTAGTCTAGTATATAGTATAGTATAGTATATAGTATAGTATAGCATAGTATAGTATAGCAAAGAACAGTATAGTATAGTATATAGTACAGAATATAGTATATAGCATAGTCTATTATATAGCATTGTATAGTATAGAGTATAGTATAATATAGTTTATAATATATAGTATAGTATAATATATAGTACAGTATACAGTATGTAGCATAGTCTAGTATATAGTGCAGTATAGTATAGTATAGTATAGTATATAGTATATAGTATAGTATAGTATAATATAGTATAATATATAGTACAGAATATAGTATAGTCTACTATATAGTATAGTACATTATAGTATTGTATACTATACGATATGATAAAGTATAGTATAGTACAGTATAATATAGTATAGTAGGGTATAGTACAGTAGAGTACAGTACAGTATAGTATAGTATAATACAATGTATAGTATATAGTATATAGCATAGTATAGTATATAGTGTAGTCTAGTATATAGCATAGTATAGTATAGCAAAGTACAGTATAGTATGTAGCATAGTCTAGTATATAGCATTGTATAGTATGGTGTATAGTATAATATAGTTTATAGTATATAGTATAGTATAATATATAGTACAGTATACAGTATATAGCATAGTCTAGTATATAGTAGAGAATAGTATGGTATAGTATAGTATAGTATAGTATAGTGTAGTTTAAAGTACAGTATATAGCATAGTCTAGTATATAGTATAGTATAGAATAGTATAGTATATTAGGATAGAGTATATAGTATAGTGTAGTGTAGTATATAGTATAGTATAGTATAGCATATTATATAGTACAATAGATAGCATAGTCTAGTATATAGTCTAGTATATAGTATATAGCGTAGTCTAGTATAGTGTACAATGTAGTATAGTCTAGTATATAGTACAGTATAGTGTATAGTACAGTATAGTATAGTATAGTATAGTATAGTACATGTATAGTACAGTATAATATAGTATAGTGTAATATAGTATAGTATAGTAATAGATAGTATAGTATATTGTATAGTATAGTATAGCATAGTAAAGTATAGCATAGTACAGTATAGTATAGTATATAGTACAGAATATAGTATATAGTATAGTATAGTACAGTATATAGAATAGTATAGTATAGTGCATAGTATAATATAGTATATAGTATAGTATAATATATAGTACAGTATACAGTAGATAGCATAGTCTAGTTTAAGGTGCAGTATAGTATATAGTAGAGTACAGTACAGTATAGTATAGTATAGTACAATGTATAGTATATAGTATATAGCATAGTATAGTATATAGTGTAGTCTAGTATAGCATAGTATAGTATAGCAAAGTACAGTATAGTATAGTATATAGTACAGAATACAGTATATAGCATAGTCTAGTATGTAGCATTGTATAGTATAGTGTATAGTATAATATAGTTTATAGTATATAGTATAGTATAATATATAGTACAGTATACAGTATATAGCATAGTCTAGTATATAGTAGAGTATAGTATGGTATAGTATAGTATAGTATAGTATAGTGTAGTATATAGTACAGTATATAGCATAGTCTAGTATATAGTATAGGATAGAATAGTAAATTATATTAGAGTAGAGTATATAGTATAGTGTAGTGTAGTGTAGTGTAGTATATAGTATAGTATAGTATAGTATAGTATAGTATAGTATAGTATAGTATATAGTACAATAGATAGTATAGTATAATATATAGTACAGTATACAGTAGATAGCATAGTCTAGTTTAAGGTGCAGTATAGTATATAGTAGAGTACAGTACAGTATAGTATAGTATAGTACAATGTATAGTATATAGTATATAGCATAGTATAGTATATAGTGTAGTCTAGTATATAGCATAGTATAGTATAGCAAAGTACAGTATAGTATAGTATATAGTACAGAATACAGAATATAGCATAGTCTAGTATATAGCATAGTCTAGTATATAGTGCAGTATAGTATAGTATAGTATAGTATAGTACATGTATAGTACAGTATAATATAGTATAGTGTAATATAGTATAGTATAGTAATAGATAGTATAGTATATTGTATAGTATAGTATAGCATAGTAAAGTATAGCATAGTACAGTATAGTATAGTATATAGTACAGAATATAGTATATAGTATAGTATAGTACAGTATATAGAATAGAATAGTATAGTGCATAGTATAATATAGTATATAGTATAGTATAATATATAGTACAGTATACAGTAGATAGCATAGTCTAGTTTAAGGTGCAGTATAGTATATAGTAGAGTACAGTACAGTATAGTATAGTATAGTACAATGTATAGTATATAGTATATAGCATAGTATAGTATATAGTGTAGTCTAGTATATAGCATAGTATAGTATAGCAAAGTACAGTATAGTATAGTATATAGTACAGAATACAGTATATAGCATAGTCTAGTATGTAGCATTGTATAGTATAGTGTATAGTATAATATAGTTTATAGTATATAGTATAGTATAATATATAGTACAGTATACAGTATATAGCATAGTCTAGTATATAGTAGAGTATAGTATGGTATAGTATAGTATAGTATAGTGTAGTTTAAAGTACAGTATATAGCATAGTCTAGTATATAGTATAGTATAGAATAGTATAGTATATTAGGATAGAGTATATAGTATAGTGTAGTGTAGTATATAGTATAGTATAGTATAGCATAGTATATAGTACAATAGATAGCATAGTCTAGTATATAGTACAGTATATAGTATATAGCGTAGTCTAGTATAGTGTACAATGTAGTATAGTCTAGTATATAGTATAGAATAGTATATAGGACAGTATATAGTATATAGCATAGTCTAGTATATAGTGCAGTATAGTATAGTATGGTATAGTATAGTATAGTATATTACATGTATAGTACAGTATAATATAGTATAGTGTAATATAGTATAGTACAGTATTAGATAGTATAGTATAGTGTATAGTATAGTACAGCATAGTAAAGTATAGCATAGTACAGTATAGTATATAGTACAGAATATAGTATATAGCATAGTCTAGTATATAGTATAGTATAGTATAGTACAGTATATAGAATAGTAAAGTATAGTGCATAGTATAATATAGTATATAGTATAGTATAATATATAGTACAGTATACAGTATATAGCATAGTCTAGTATATAGTGCAGTATAGTATAGCATAGTATAGTATAGTATATAGTATATATTATAGTATAGTCTAGTATACTACAATATAATATAGTATAGCATAGTATAATATAATACAGTATAGTATATTATACAGTACAGAATATAGTATAGTCTAGTATATAGTATAGTACAGTATAGTATTGTATACTATACTATACTATATAGTATAGCATAGTATAGTACAGTATAATATAGTATAGTATAGTATTGGATAGTATAGTATATTATAGTGTATAGTATAGTATAGAATATAGTACTAGTTTATAGTAAAGACAAGTATATAGTACAGTATATAGTACAGTATATAGCATAGTCTAGTATATAGTATAGTATAGTATAGAATAGTATAGTGTAGTATATAGTACAGTATATAGCATAGTCTAGTATATAGTATAGTATAGTATAGAATAGTATAGTATAGTGTAGTATATAGTACAGTATATAGCATAGTCTAGTATATAGTATAGTATAGAATAGTATAGTATAGTATATTAGAGTAGAGTATATAGTATAGTATAGTGTAGTGTAGTATATAGTATAGTCTAGTATAGTATAGTCTAGTATAGTACATAGTACAGTCTAGTATAGTATATAGTATAGCATAGTCTAGTTTAGTATATTATAGTATATAGTATATAGCATAGCAAAATACATAGTATATAGCATAGTGTAGTATATAGTTCAGTACGGTATAGTTTAATATATAGTATATAGCATAGTATAATATATAGTATAGTATACTATAGTATATAATATAGTATAGTATATAATATAGTATAATATAGTGTTGTATACTATATAGTACAATATATAGTATATATCATAGTCTACTATATAGTACAGTATAGTATAATATACCATATACTATACAATACTATCCTATGCTATATTATATACCATACACTGTACTATACTATATACTCTACTATATAATATACTATATTATACTATATACTACACTTGCCTATATACTATACAATACAATACTACACTACACTATGCTATATTCAATATACTCTACGATACACTACTATATTATACCATACTATACTATACTAGAATATACTATCCTATACTATTCTATACTACACTATACTATACTATACTAATTTTATATGATACTACACTATGCTATGATATACTATATACCATATACTATACTATATACCATATACTATACTATACTATATAATATACTATATACTATACTTGACTATATACTATATACAATAGTATAGGTATAGAATAATATTATAGTATAGTATTGTACAGTATATAGTATAGTATATTATATAGTACGGTATGCTATAGTATGCTATACTATAACCTACACTATACTATATTCCATATACTAGTATATTATACCATACCATACTATACTATACTATACTATACTATACTATACTATACTATACTATACTATACTATACTATACTATACTATACTATACTATACTATACTATACTATACTACACGACACTATACCATATACTCTACTATACTCTATTACACTATAAAGCAATAAACCACACCCTGGGGATGGTATACCAAGAGGTTTTGACCAGTGAACGAAATATATTGAGTTCACTGGTCAAACCGAGTGGTATACCATTCCCAGGGGTGATTTATCGCTATTATATTATACCAGTATATTGAAACTGTCGGAAACAAGATAAGACGCAACATTTTCTGGTTTCATTTGCGCCCCCCATCCCTGCGCAGACTATAACGTTCATAGACGAACAGTGAGAGAACATCAAAATTTGGACACGTGCCAACTGTGCATTACCGCTCATTTTAGACGCACTAGTTCGATGCCCAGACCAATCAGATCTCTCGATTTGCGCCATCAATATACTGGACTATATACTATACTATATACCACATACTCTACTATACTATAATCTACTATACTATACTATACTATACTAGACTATTCAAGACTATACTAGACTCTATACTATATACGATAGTGTAGGTATAGAATAATATTATAGTATATTATTGTACAGTATATAGTAGAGTATATTATATAGTACTGTATGGTATAGTATGCTATACTATACACTACACTATAATATACACTATACACTATATTCCATATACTCTACTATACTCTAGTATATTATACCATACCATACTATACAATACTATACTATACTATACTTTGCTATGCTATACTATATACCATATACTCTACGTATTGTACGGTTGGTATAGTATGCTATACTATACACTAAACTATACTATATTCCACATACTCTAATATACTCTAGTATATTATACCATACTATACTATACTATACTATTATATACTATAATATACAATACTATACTATGCTATGCCATACTATATACCATATACTATACTTTACTATATACCATACTATATGATATATATAGTATCCTATACTATACTACACTACACTATACTATATACTCTACTATATTATACTATACTATACTATACTATATAATATACTATATTATATTATATACTACACTATACTATTTACTACACTATATAATATACTATATTAAACTTTATAATATAGTAGACTATGTACTATACTATACTACACTATATAACATATACTCTACTATACTATACTATGTATTATTCTATACTATACCAGTATACTATACTATATATTATTTATTTATTTATTTATTTATTTATTTAGGTAAACCAACGGGCATAAAGCCCATTTACAGGCACCTTTAAAAACAAATAAGGAAAAACAAGCACTAAAAAGAAAAAACAAGGGGTAGCAATAACAGAAGTGACATGACATAAAAGGCAAACACAGAAATAAAAACAACAAAACAGGACAAATTATTAAAAACACGCAGCCTGAAGCACACGGAAACAGGACTAAATAAATCTATGTTTGGATTTGCTTTAAAAACGTCATTACAAGTGGTTAAACATCTTAAAATTGGGGAATATTTTCTCAGATTTACTCTGGAGGCACTGATGCGAAAGATATGGTTATTACGTAACTGTCTGCTCTGTACATTAAAACAAACCTTGTACAAAATGGATGGACAATTATAGCATGAATTGACCAGTTTGTAAACAAAAATAGCAAATAAAAACTTTCGCCTCCTCACCAGTGGGGGAAGCTTAAACCTAGCACATAGTGAATCGTAATCTATTGAAGTATATTGCACATTTGATTTAAAACATAAAAATTTAATAAATTTCTGCTGTACACGTTCGATTTTATCAATTTGAGTTACTTGCCATGGTGACCAAATTACACTGCAGTACTCAAGATGGCTTCTAACATGGGTCACATATAAAGATCTTAATGTAGAAATGTTGGAAAAATTGGCACATGTACGTTTGATAAAACCCATCATTCTAAAAGCTTTCCTGACAATACTTAAAAGCTTAAACCTAGCACATAGTGAATCGTAATCTATTGAAGTATATTGCACATTTGATTTAAAACATAAAAATTTAATAAATTTCTGCTGTACACGTTCGATTTTATCAATTTGAGTTACTTGCCATGGTGACCAAATTACACTGCAGTACTCAAGATGGCTTCTAACATGGGTCACATATAAAGATCTTAATGTAGAAATGTTGGAAAAATTGGCACATGTACGTTTGATAAAACCCATCATTCTAAAAGCTTTCCTGACAATACTATCAATATGGGTGCTAAAAGACATCTGTGAAGAAAGTAGAATACCAAGATCTTTGATACTATGAACACGAACAAGGGGACCATCAGCAATACTGTAACTGTATGTAATCAGTTTCTTTTTGTTACTAAATGTAATTACATTACACTTCCCCACATTGAGCTTCAATTTCCATGTATTACACCATTTGTAGACATTGTTAATGTCTGTTTGTTTATACTACATAATGTACTATACTAGACTATATATAATATATAATATATACTATATATTATAGTATAGGTATCGAATAATATAGTATAGTATTGTACAGTATATAGCATACTATACTATATAGTATGGTATATAGTATATGTATATAGTATACTAGTAGTATAGTATAGTATAGCATAGTATAGTATGGTATAGTATAGTATACAGTATAATATAATATAGTATAGTATATACCGGTAGTACAGTATATAGCATAGTCTAGTATATAGTATAGTATAGAATAGTATAGTTTATGGTATATAGCATAGCATAGTATAGTATAGTATAATATAGTATAGTACATTGTACAGTACACTAGTGTAGTATATTATAGTATAGAATAATACAGTATAGTATAGTGCAGAATAGTAAAGTATAGTATACTAGACATCCAATATAACATACTGTATACAGCATAATAAAATACATAGTATATAATATAGTATAATATATAGTAAAGTACATAGCATTATAGCAATATAGCATTATAGTCTGGTATATAGTACAGTATAGTATAGTATAGTTTAGTATAGTATAGTTTAGTATATACATGTAGTATAGTATAGTATACCATATAGTATAGTATAATATAGTATTATAATAGTATACTATATAGTACAGTATATAGTATAGTCTGGTATATAGTATACTATACTATATAGTAGAGTATACTATACTATATACCATATACTATACTATACACTATAATTTACTATATACTATACTATATGATATACTATACTATACTTGTCTTAATACTATACTATACTACACTACACTATACTATATTCCATATACTCTACTCGACTATATTATACCACACTATACTATATTATATTATACTATGCTATGCTATACACCATATACTATACTATACTATACTATACTATACTACACTATACTATATACCATATACTATACTCTACTATACTACATGATACTATATACCATATACTATACATTACTATACTATACTCTACTATACTATACTATACTAGACTATATACTATATACTATAGTATAGGTATAGAATATCATAGTATAGTATTGTACAGTATATAGTATAGTAAATTTCATATTGCATTAATTCTTCGATTTTTTGTCTGTTTTCCAATTCTTTTTTTCTATCATACAAATCTTCTAAACTCTTGACTGCTGTATCAATTTCTTTACGCATGATTGTATATTCAGGGTTGAGTTCGTTCCATTCTTCAATTTTGTTTTCAACCTTACTGATTTCATCTTTATTACCTACAGTGTCTCTTCTGAGGTAGGCTTGATAGTCCCTTAATTGTCCAACCATTGATGGTGTTAAATCTATAGCTTCAACTGCTTCAACTTCATCCACATTTAATGGTAACAACGGACCGATAGTCGCAGCAGCAGTGTTAACAGCAGTATCCTCGAAAAGTCTATTAGCAGCTGCAGTACCAATTTTATTTTTTATTGTACTTTTAGCTAAAAGTTTACCGTTTCTTGTAATCCGTTGGTTTCTTATGTTATCATACAACTCTCCATCCTTTCCTACATATGTATTTAATTGTAATTCAGTTCGATTAACTGGCACACCACTTTTTTTGATAACTGCATCAATAGTATCCAATAATACTTTATTTTTTAATTCAGTTAATTTAGCTCCAGCATCAACGGGATCTGTTGCGGGACCAACGGGGTCAACTGTAGGGTCTGTGAATGATGTTTCCTGCTCCATTAATTCAAAATCTAACGAATCTTGTTCGTAGTCTCTCATTTCCAAGTCTACTCCAGGGTCTCCAGGGTCTCCAAGGTCATCTACATTTTCATCTTCAAAAGGATTAATATCGAAAGGATCAAAGTCAGCCATCTTACTAATACTATAATATTATATAAATAAGTAACATAAAAATATTATCCCAACTATTATTCCCATCGTTGAATATTCATGAACAATTTCATGCTCGCCATGCGCTGCTACCGCTTCGACTGCTGGCGCTGCTACCACTTCTGGTGTTACTGCTGCTTCAGCTGCTTGCTCTGCTACACCTGTTGTCGCATCTAGTCGTTCTACTGGATCATCATGACCTTCCATTTCTTTTAATGCTGATTCTTTTACGTCATTATTTATGTTGTTATAACCGAACTTCATATCTTCTGTCGCTTGTTGTAAGAAATTGTTATAACCCGCCACATTCGTATTCAAATTTATAATAATTTTACTCGGGATTAACCATAAAGAAGGAGAAATGGCTAGATCTAACTTTAACCTCGTTGCATTAATTACATTTTGATAACGTGGTATACTATCATCCTCATTAATGCCTCTCGTCTCATCCTCGAGTAATGAAATCATTTTTTGTCTCGTTTCTTGACCAGCACCACCAGAGTTTGCTATACTTACTCGCGTGTCTGCTTGACTTCCTAACACGCAATATACATAAGATTCGATCGATCGATTTAATCGTCCTAAACCTGCTTGCGTAAAACCTGTGCTGTTTGGTAAAACAAAATAATTATATTGTTTATAATCAGGATTTTGAAATTTATACCAATGACAACTTCTGCGCGCCTCATCTGGAGCATCAGGGTTTTCAACCATTGTATTTTGATATTTATATTGGATATCTTTTATATATGCTTTTTTCCACCACTCATAACCGAAACCTATAACATTGTTTCCTGATGTGTCATATGTGAATCTGAAATCTGTATTATAATCTAATCCGAATTCATCGCATATTCTATGATAAGACGATACATCATATAAATTATCGACTTTATTAAAAGTGTCGGGGTCATCAGGTAGTGGGCAAGAAAGTTCATTCAATATTCTTCTTATAGTAAAGTACACGTGAAATCTAAAAAATGATTCAATCTGTTTTGGAATATCATTATTATACAGATGATCGTGAATACTAACACCGCATCCGGTCGTAGCTAACCAAACAGCAAAATTCAATTGTTGATCCCAGTAATGCATATTTGGACCTTTCAACCATTTGTTGGCACTGTCTGCATTATAATGAATTAATATGTAGTTTTTGAATATATCTCTCAATTTTATATTGAATCGATCAGTTTCACTTACATAAACAACCATGTTGACAAGTATGTTTTGTATATCCACGGACATTATACTATCAAATGGTTGATGTAGTGCATAGTTAGTATTTTGTGCTAAAGTAAATGGTTTTGGAAAGTTAACCGAATGCAGCAAGTGCGGTTCCTGCGGTTCCTGCGACTGCTGCGACTCCAATGATTCTGAAGGTGGCTGTTTTAGTTTTGTTTTTTTCATTAACTTCGAGTATGGTAATCCTAATGACCACATTTTTCAAGTAACTCTATATAAAAAACTATATAAATTTCCATAATTATCTTGAAATATACGTCTGTTCCTAGTATCTTGTATTAATTTAAGAACCCAGTATTCATTCAAATATTTAACTTCTTGATTGTCCTCTGAGTCAGGAAATAAACTTAAGAATTCAATACGTTTAAAAAAAATCTTTTTTTCGACTTCTTTACAAAAAGCTAAAATAATCTGGTATAAATTTTGATCTTTCAAGTTTACCCCTGTATTTATAATTAATACATGCATATTTTTCCTTCTCAAGTTGTTCCATTCTAGCTCTACATTAAAACCAAGGACTTCTTTGTACTTGTTTAAAAATTTTGTGATGTTATGTTCTCCAAACATGATGTACTATACATTATATTCTTTTAATATTTTCAATCGGTTCCCAAGAATTAAATTTATCGTCATATCCTAACCATTTTACCAATGCGTATTCATGGCCTTTAATTTTTTAGCTCTGCTGTCAGCGAAAGCTGAAAGCGTAGCTTTAGGTATAGGTTGTATAGAGTATAGAGAGTAGAGTGAATCATAGGTGTCCGTCAAACTTTTATATTTTCATTATTTTCTCCGAAAGTGACAGTCAGTATTCTTAGATATTTGGTGTGCATGTTCCCTGGGGGGAGGCTATTCAGATTTGTTCATGCCAAGTTGATCTATGCCATTTTCAATTTTTTATGATTTTTTTTCATAAAATGTCATTTTCATCATCTCCGTGAAAACTTATTGTCAGATTGCTTTGATATCTGGTGTGTTGATGCGCAGGGGGTAGCTTACTCAGGTTTGTTAATTTCAAGTCAGCACATCTTCATTTTTATTTTTTATGATTTTTTTTTGTAATTTGAAAAAAAAATGAATATGTTAATGAGCATAATGACCGACGCCATATTGGAAATCAGTCGACGAGACTTAAAGTAAACTGCCACTTTTCAAAAGACACTATTGACGTCAAACAAGCAATGTAATATGTGCTATAGTCATAATTCTACGCATTGGGCGCCCAAATGCATGAAGTGACAAGCGTTTATTCGAAACAGGGTTGTAAACTTAAAATCCAAATTCTGCACCCCTTCTACATAATCAGCCAGTCCGCAACGTCATTATTTGCATACTCTATCCTGATTCGACCAGAAGCTGAAGCTGACCTCATTTGACCGGGCGATTTTCCACAGCAAGTAACAACACAGGATGTTCTTGGTACTCACTAAAATCTCACTTCAGACCCACTATAAAAATGTGATGTTTTCAGATAACATGTAACTTGTGATTAATTCTATATTGTCGTGCAATTTGGAGTGACAGTGAACCAGAATTAAGACAACTTGCGTAAGGAAGGCATGCGGTTGAAGTTATGCAAGAGCAGTCTAACTGCGGACTGTGAATCAACCAAATTTTGTTTATTGGCCGACAGTTCACATGTCAAGTTAAACGACATGAACGTGTCTTGCCATTTCCAAAATGCAAATATTTGGCAAGTAAAAATAATTAAAATAATCACAACTTTAATTTGGCTTCAGACTTTGCATTATGTTTTGCGTATCTTTCCCCGTTTTACATGTAAATCCGAAAAGGTTCTCTCGTCATGTCATCAGTGATCATACCGCACCGCGGGGGGCTGCTTTGAGTACGTACGAGCGAAGTGTAGTGAGGCATGTTGAGGTATTTTGTTGAGAATTATAAATATTGCGAAATGTCAAGTACAAGGTTTAAATACAATGGAATGATGAAAAAAATGGCCGAGTCTGCTGACAGGCGCCGCGCCGGTCACAAGAAACACTGTAAATTCCATCTTTCTTAGTTTCCGTACGGCGACAACCCCAGGTACCCGGATGCACGAGGGACTAACCCGGAAGCAAGTCGTTGTCAGCCATACGTTACAGTGGTAACATCGTCCGAGAAATTGCTGCGTTCAGATCAGAGTGTCATTATTCACAGAATTGTTGTTTTCGAGTGAAAACGCGTCTTGAATTGTATAAATCTAACAAATGAAGACATGTCAAGTTATATTTTGAAAGTTGTATCGCTAGTTTGAGACGATTTTCTCGCGTACTATCGAGGCTTACTTGGACCTTACTCCAGTTCATCGGGAAGTTTAGCCAGTCCGATAATTCTTTCTGGTTTAGTTTACAACACTTTTGATCACGCAGATTTTGTTGTTGTGATGAAAAGAAATTAAAAAAAAAGATCACTTCAACCATTTCGTTGTGTTTTCTTTATGAAAGGTAATAGAACATGAACGAGTGTTACCACTGTAACGTATGGCTGCCAGAATGACTCTCTTTCGGGTACTTGGCGGGGATTGTCGCCGTCCGGAAACTAAGATGGCGATTAATACATTTCTTCCCTATATATATCTACTACAACTTGTACAAGTTGAATGTTGTTGACTTGGTAAATTTGTTAGAAAATTGAAATTCAAATTGCCTCAACATTATTTTAGATCCCTAGTTTATTTCATTCATCATTAAAATTTCCCAGGGTTAAAGCTGTAAGACAATGGAATTATTTATAGCCAACCTCAAAATCCTCCTTTTTTTTCCTTTTTCTTGTGTGCATTTCCCAGTCATTTTTTTTCTGAGATTTTGTGCAATTTTTCATAACAGTAGATTTTTGTTATAAAATGGTGACTATGGTATAAAAGTACAATACATTACCAACTTCTGTGTAAAATGTGTTTTACAGTGAGACATCATATGAACCACTAACCACTTTATTGCATCGCTAAAACAAAACTGCATAGTGAAGAGCTGAAGAACTGAACCACTTCTACGTGTCACCAAAATAAAAAATTAAATTAAAAAAAAAAAACAGCGGAGCTATTCTGACCGATAGGTCGCTTGTTTCTTACGTAATATTTTTTCAATTTTATATTCCTTTGGATGGTGTTTCGATTCCTTAGTCATAATATGCATGCGCTCAATTGATAATTCTTGTTCATAAAACATGCCTTCAATGTCTTCACCTGATAAATCTTCCAGAGTGCAAACAATAACGGGACCAAAGATAATTTGTTTGATTTTGAAAAGTTCACGCGTATAGTTTGGTAGATATCCTTTGGCAAACACGTTCTTGTATTTGGAAATTCTCACGGTATCACCGATATTAAACTTCGGAGTTCCATATTCAACAGTGAGATAAGCACCGTACAAATTATACCAAACGATATTTTCATTCTTTGGTAATGATGCTTCCTTCGGAGTCATGTGGATTGAATTGTGGTAGGTATTGTTATAACCATCCACTAATCGATCTAGTACGTCGATCCAATTTCTAGTTTGTTTATCAGTAAAATATTTATACATACGTGATTTAAGTGTCCTGTTAAAACGCTCGACAACAGATGCCTTTTTATCTGACCATGTACTAAACCACTCAATTTCATGATTTTCAAAGAGATCTTTAACATGCTTATTGTATAATTCCCGTCCTTCATCAAACTGTATTTTATTCGGTTCACGGTCTTTAAAAATTAACTCAAAGGAGTCAGCCATTTCAATACCACGTTTTGACTTGAGTGGTATCGCCCAGGCATACTTCGATAACACATCGATAACAGTCAGGATGTAACGATAATCTTTGTTACCCTGATTCTTACTCTGGTCATTGGGCATAGTATTCATCTCTACAATGTCAGCTTGCCACTGGTCATCAATTCCAGAAACAATTACTTTGCGGTAAGGGAATTTTTTAATCGCTGGTTTGTGCAGAGTGTAAACTTCTTGTTCTTCTAACCATTGTTTCAATTCCTTATATTTTATTTTTTTGTTGTCTGCTTTGATTTTACGCCACAATTTTGTGATGCTGCTGTATGCTAAATCAGAATTATAATACAAGTCTCGCAAATACTGGTCCATAGTATAGTATAGTATATATATATATATTATATTAGTAAACATTATTAGTAAATTTATAAATATATTATTTATTTATTATTTCATTATTTCATTATTTATTATTTCATTATTTATTTTTTTATTTTTTTATTTTTTTATTATTTAACTATTATTTCATTGACTTCGTATCTGAATAACCATTCAGTTTATAATACTTTAAATAACGTTCTAATGGTGGAGTATAATTGGCAGCTTTTTGCATTTTGAGAGACTTCATGAATACTTCCTGAATAAATTCCTGAGGTGCTTGAGAGTAAATATTTGCTTGCGTATATGTTAGTAATTCTTTGAAATTCTTATATTGTACTTTTAATCGTGATACTTTATCCGATAATTTTAAATTTTGGTTGACAACTGTAACAACTATTGGAACAGCTGCTAATAAACTAATAAAAACTGGAATCGCTGGAACAGCAGCTAATGCACCAACTCCTGAAATAATCCCACTAGTAATAAGTATTCCTTTATTAACACGACTTATTAATTTATAAGAACGTCTATACGCACTACATACTCGTGTAAGATAATCGAGTAGGTCTTGTATCATTTTAATATTTGTGGTAACTTGGTCAATCATTTTGTGGTATTACTATATATGTAAACATATAAAATAGTAAACATATAAAATAGTAAACATATTTACTATATTTACTATTATTTTTTGATAATTAAATCGAACAAACGATATAACCAGCTAGAAGAGAATCAGTGTATTATCAGTTTACAAAAGTAACAATATTATTTTTAAGAGGTTTGATAATCAAAGTGGATTTCCAGGTAGAATAGTGTTGATAGTCCCATAAATATTTAAAAGAAGTATAGATTCTAGACCTTTTTTTAACATTAAGTAACCAAGTCCTAGATGATGATATCATATGTTTATTTACAGCATATGTTGAATAAACTAGTTTATGATTTTCGAATTCTATCTCAATTTTATATATTTTGATATAATCATCATTTTTTTTAAAATTATCATTGGATGCTAGAAAATGTTGAATGTGATAACTTCCTGGTAGAATGTGATAACTTTTTCCTCGTTGACTAAAAGTTACTTTATCTGTATTTATTGAATAAAAACTTTCAAGTACAAATAGTCTAACAATTTCTTTACGGTTTAATACAATTATTGCAATTTCTTCTCCTCTTTCTTCTGTTTTAGGTTTTGGAGGAGGAATCGGCTTTAATTTAAACATATTATTTTCATATTCTAAGTAATATTTAACACCTGTGATTGGTTTCTTAAATTTAATATCTCTAAGATCATTGAGAGATAAGCTGCGAGAGTTTAATGTTGTGGTCATTATTATGTTTATATATAATTAATCTATTTAAAATACTTTAAAATCTATAAGAATCATACGTTTCAAAGTTATTGTTTTGATATCTAGAAACTTTAACCCTTGTGTTAATGCATATAACACTTCATTTTCTTGTAATGCTTCTGCTAATTTAGATGACACTTTATTTTCTGTAAAAGTAACATTAATATTCTCGTTCTCAATATGAATTTCAATAGTTAATAATGTACGTCGGTCACACTTTATTGCAAATCAATCTAAAAGAGTATCGTATTCATCCTCAGTATTTAATTTAATACATTTAATAATAATAGTACCACTGGTTACTTTCTTCATATCATCCGTCATCGCATCATTAACAGTAAACATTTTTAGTTTAGCCTCATCATCAATAGGTTTTAAACCTAATGTTTTAAACTGCGCATCATAAAAAAAACTGAATAGTTCCTTCGTTAATGTTATAATTACAATACCATTCCCCTGAATTCATAATTCTACTAAAAATATTGTCATTATTTACTATTGTTGTTGTCTCATTCATTTTTAAATGCAGCTTGGGATTCAACAGGTCTAGTCTAGGATCTGGTTCTGGTAAATAGTGTCTGATATCAGCTAAATTAAATGTCTTATTATTATCATTATAAACCAACACATAAGGAACTCGATCAGTTAAACCATGATCAATAGTTAATGGCTTTTCAAGCATTTCAATAAAATCTCGTGGTAATTCAAAAGCATAGAACGTAGCAGCTCTGTTGCTATACGCAAAACCAAATGGTACATGATGTTTTGATACGCTACATTCTTCGATTGTCTCATCTACATCATTTAGGTCTACTAAATTATTGGTATGTTCGTGTGATTGAACTGCCGCTGGTTCTATATTATATATTTTCTTTTCATTTTTCCATCTTAAAATAAAATCTTTATTATTATGTCGTCCGGATAAATTTGATACGTTAACATCTCTGAGATCATTAAGTGCATATCCTTGTGGTGTTATCATACCTAGTCCAAAATTTGATGGCATATTATAATATTTATATATTATATATACTATACTATTAAAAACAATGAAGTTGTATATAAACGAAAAATCTAATGATATTACTATCAGTTTTACAGAAACGTTGATTGGTTATTCACAGATACGATTGTTGGAGTGTAAACTATATAGTTCTTGGTATAATATTACGAAAGAAAACAATGAAATTGCTTTTACCGTTGATAAAAAAACGTCAGTTAAAAAAGTAGAACCAGGTAATTACAATGTAGAAACATTATCGCAAGCGATTGGTAGATCAAAATTGATTAATTTTAAGAAAATTTTACCAACAGGAAAAACACAGATGAAAACGTTAAAGTAGACTTTTCAAAGCCAAAGAATTTTTTGAAAATACTTGGTTTTGAAGAGAAAGAATATATTTCACTGGGTATTAGTCCAAACAAAGCAGATTGTCTTCCTGTGACTGAATACGTAATCTACTGTGATATTATAGATACACCTACTAATTACATCAATGGGAAAAGGTCTAATTATTTACAAATTTTAACGATACAGGAAAATAAGGGTGAAATAGGAGAACCTGCGACTTATTCATTTCCTGCTAATGTTCCAGTACCCATCAAGAAAATGAATATAACTAATCTTCGAATTTGGATAACTAATCAAAATAACGAACCAATAGATTTTAATGGTTGGCCAATTTCATTTCAACTCGAGCTAACTTAAAAGTTTACTTAAAAGTACTAAATTACTTACAGTTACTAACGTTTACCTAAATCAACATGACCATATGCTAACGTGTTATGATGATCGAGAACATAACATTTATCATTGAAGCAACTCAAAGAAGTCTTATTGATTGTATAACTACCGATCTGATGATTTATTGATCGTATAGTATTCATGGAATGTTTTATTTGTAAATTTTCAAAAAGGACAGTCTTATATTCTTCGTGAATAATATTCTTTTTAACAACTATCTTTTTCATTCCTTTTGCTTTTCGAGTTGATGAAGTTTCTGTGATATAAGAATACATTTTACTTCGAAGTCCAATAAATTCAGTGATTGGTAAACCAGCACATTCATCTTTCATTTTACCGATTATCTTTTTATTATAATCAAAATAGTATGGACTTTCAGATGAGTAATCACTATTATCGAACAGGTCTTTGTCTTGATAAAAATCTTTGTAGGGATCAACAGCGTGAATTTCATACATTAATGAGTCGGTATCTGTGAATAACAACTTTGCTAATGAACCATATTTTTCTTTGGTATAGTTGTAATGAAAGTCATACATTAAAGTTTTGGACAAATCAAGAACACTCATCCCAACATATAAAGGTTGATTTAAAGTTAATCTTTCCTTTTTATTTTCAACAGCAACCAATCCTTTAGTTATAATTTTTTGTGTAACAAACGTTGGTTTAGATACTAATTTTTTTATTTCTTTTTCTGTTGTACATAATTTTATATTACGATGCTTACATACATTCATCATGGTTCGTCCAAATACAGAGTTATTCATTAGTTTGAAGAAATCTTTTTCGAAGGCATTTTTAGCTTTTTTTCTTTTTTCCGTGTTAAATAAGATGTATTGCGACATCCACTTTGATTGGTTAAACTCAATAGCTCTATGGATTTTAGTGACTTTTAAACCGAGTGATAAATATTGTTTTAAGTTTTGGAAATGAAGTACGTAATTCCTTTTTGGTTTCAAAGTTGTAGTTAATTTCTCTATATTTCCGCATTTGATATTAAATAAGTCACGTATCTTTTTATTATGTGGTGATAACATGTCTTCAGTAATACATAATTTCTCAGGTGCTAAAGGATAATCATTGTGGAGATCATGCAACTCGCTAGGATATTCAAGATCAACTTCAAGGATTAATCCACGATCACTTTCATTGGTGTACTTACTTAAGTCAAGCTCATTTACATCAACCCATTTAAATCCATCCATTGGTAAAGCTTGAACCATTGCCCAACCATATAGATTATTTGCATCTAAATACATGATATATTTTGATTCTTGAGTAGGATCATAATCTTTCATGTATGGATTGTTTGCCTTTGCATGACCAGCGGATATATAAGAGATACCACCATGAAGACCTTTTTCTATGAAGAGATGCATATCTATATCCGTTAATAGTTCGAGATTAATTTTAGTCATTTTTAAGCAGGCATCCCAAGATAATCCTGGAGCACTGAAGTAATGACAGGGATCGAGATTATAATATAAATTGCATGTCTTTTGGAAATTTTCAAATACATCCGTTAATAATAATACATCAGTTTTAAGATATAAGTCATGATAATCACCCATGGTTTGCATATAAAAATGCTTCCAAATATCATGCGCATGCTTATAATCTTCATCGGTAATACCAGTCTCATTTAGAATAGAATAGAATGTTTCCTTTAGTGGAAGACTAATATCATTGAATTTTTTGGTGGAATCCATATAATCATAAGGATATACACCCTTTCTCGTTAATAATTTTAAAGTATTAGGAAATTCCTGTTCTGTGTATTTGAAATCAAAACTATTAAACTATCTATGAAGACTAAATGAGTACCAACCATTATAGCCATGAACTTTTCCATAGAATGTGGGATAATATTAATCTTTTCATCAAAATTTTCAAGGGTTTGTACGATGAAATGACTGTCATATCCTTTTAAATTGAGAAATATAACGGGTATTTTCTTCGTTACTTGAACATTAATATTACAGGATTCATGTGCTGAACCACGATATTTACCAGTAATATGGCAATGGTCACGGACTCGTATACAATCTTTTGTACCATCTTCGTATGATTTTTCACAAATATGACATTGCGTCGCTTTTTGGAAACAGTTTTCATCATTTTTACTCATACACAGGGGTTTGTTAAAATGTTGTTGTTTAATATTATTACAATAATCAACTTCCGATAACATCATTTCCATAAATTTCTTAGATGCATCTGGTCCTCTATAAATAACACTTTTTTTACTGAATGTGTCATCGTAACAACAAACAAGTTTATATCCGAAACTGCATACTTCATGTTTTTGATAATGTTGTGTGAATACCGTATTATTGTTAATAGTATTCACTTTTTCAGTTATCGATTCGAAATCTGCGTAAATAACAAATGGTGCATTTAATTGTTTTGGGTAATTTTTAAATGATAACCATTTATATTCCTCAGTTGGCATTCGTATAGCTTGCGTCTTATTTATTTCAAAACAAATGGGAATGTGTTGATTTAAAATCTCTGCAGTTGTAAAGTGCTGTAAATAATATCTACAGAAGTGCTTTCTTTCATTATGATTTGTTATACCATACATGAATCGATTAAAGTCTTTAATCCAAACATAATGTTTTTGACCATCACCACGAGTTATTAGTAGTAAATCAAGATGATCTGCACAAGTTTGTTTACTAACATAAATTGGATATACTTTTTTATTGTTATAACCAAATACGGAAATAGATATATTATTTTGGTTTTCAATTTTAGGTATTTGTTTTGTAGTGACTGGGAATGTTATTCCTTTATAATCTACATCATCGATATGGTGTTTGTATTTAGATGGCCTATATTTATCAATTTCAACTGGAAACTTATATGCTAAATGACACCATCTAAAACATTCATTGTCATTATTTTGGATGTTAATGAGGCCTTTCATTGGGTGTTGTAGTTCTTTTGGTAATTTGATATATGAGTTACCTTGTAAAGGCTCGTATCTTACAATATTTACATAAAAATTGAGAAGTGTTTTTATATGCCAACCAGAACCTTCACGTAACCATTTAGCGACGTGTTCAAGAATTCTTTCGAAACTTACATTAATTTGTTCATATATTTGGTCAGTATTTGTAATTACTAATGGACTACTATTAAAATAACCATCATTTGTTATCTCTGTATCCATATTGTTTACATTTGAGTTGTACTTAGCAAATTTTATCTTCAAGGTTAATATTGCTTTTATTCCACCTTGATCTTCTAAATTTTGTTTTAAAATTTGTTTTATTAAATATTTATTTTCATTTAACTGTGAATGAGGTTCGTTCTCAGTAATAACAATTTCATACGACTTCACATATCCTCTAAAAGCTCTCTCAAGTTCATGATATTTAGGTGGTATTAGAACACCACAAACATGACGATAGCCTCTATTAATAAGAGTTTGATATGTATCATTACCTATTTTAATCATACGTTTGGTAATAGGATTAATGATATATTGTTCCGTTAATGGTCGAGGAAGGTTATCAGGTACCGACCAATCTAAGATATTCTTAGGCAAAGGTTGTAGATTACCATTCCGTATAAGCTTATTATATACACGTCCACCAACTGTTATCATTCGCTTAGTGAGTGGGTTCAAAATCTTTGTCATATAAACCTTAGGTAAATGTTGTAGATTACCATTCTGTATAAGCTTATTGTATACATGTCCACCAACTGTTATCATTCACTTAGTGCGTGGGTTCAAAATCTTTGTCATATTGTATAATGAAAATTTTGAATATTCATATATAAATTTATTAGTTCAATTGATTTTTTCTTCTTAACTTGTAAAACTTGTAAACCTTGTAAACTTGTTAAACTTACAACTTTTCTTTTTATGTATATATAACGAAGGATAACTACCTAATTCTTTACCACATTCACAAATATAATCTCTCTTAAGTTGTTTAACGCAAGGTGTACTTCTCTTTAAATGTATCTTTAAATGACATTTGTATTTATATGCAAATCCACATTTATCACAAGTAAACTCAGGAAAAACACGTTCGCATGTTAGACATTCATCAGGATATTCACATTTACTAGTCTCACAGGAGTGTTTCATATTTATATGTTTGATAAAATTATGTTTATGAATAAAATGTTTATTGCATTTGTCACATTTGAATTCTGGTGCCGACCTATCACAAGTGGGGCAATTCTCTCATATTGTAATGTATCTCTGTATATTAGGATCCATTAATATTCATATATACCATCTCTTTGTATCTGTCTAAATAGGCGCATTGACCTTGGTAACCTTGGTAACCTGACCTTGAAACAGTATGTAACAAGTTGTAAACAGTTGTAACAAGTTAAACCGTTGTAAAGTGCATTAACCTAGTCAACTGACCTTGGTAACCTTGGTAACCTGAGTGACCTTGTAACCTAGACATTCCAGTGGTTGCCTGCATCACTGAGTCATTGACAATGTTCAATTAGACAGATACAATGACTACTATATGGGTCATGGCAGCGTGACAGGGGAAGTCAAGCATAGCAGTGAGGCTACTAAGGTTTTAATTTACTTATATTAAGTTTAAACAGACATTGTCAATTTTACTATAGCAGCAAGACTTAATTTACTTATAATGAGTTTAAAACAGAATATGTCATTTTTAGTCAATTTTTACTTATAAGGTTTAATTTACCTTATAACAGGTTATATATATATATATATATATATATATATATATATATATATATATATATATATATATATATATGTATGTATGTATAAATTTGATTTAATACAGATATAAGACTTAATTTACCTTATAACAGGTGAAAAATGAGACTGCCCCAAAACCCCCATATTCTATACTACTTATAAAACTAAAAAGATTACAAATTTATTTAGAAAACATGCATAAATACTGGCTAAGATCATAATTATAAATTCTTACAGTTTCAACAATGACGGAATGCTAAATCATTGTCTGTCAATTTGAAATACACAAGCCTATTGAAATAGGAGCGAGTGAAAGACTGTGTGAAAAAAACCCTGTAGGTGTCAAAGTTAGATGATAATTCAAAGACCTGGCATTGTGATAGCCTAGTTGAGATGTATTGAAATGAACGAACATTTTCTAAGACTGTCCCCAGCCTTGAGATACTTATAATACGATATAAGACTAGCACAATAACATAATTTGGGACAGTCCCCAGCCAGGAGATACTTACAATACGATATTAGACTAGTACAAAACCATGTTCTGAACATGCTGAAGAGAACTATACCATGGCCAGGCATGTCTTACAGTGTGAGTTTTTTGACGTGGGAGAGTGACGTGTTGAGTGTCCATTTGAATCTGTGCAGCTGTGTTTGGCATGTACTAGTAATTTTCACTAATCAATTTTTCACTATTAATATCGTACTTTTGTCAAAAATGTCACACAAATCTTTAATCACCTATGAAAACTACGTCATTTCCAGGCAAAAAGTCGGAAACTTTGGAAACCTATTTACATACACTTTAAACTTTATGATTTTGCTAGCTGAAAATTTTAATTCTGTTTTTATCTACAATACTTTTCCATTTTATTTTCTTACAGGGTTTGCAAAGTTCTATTAACAACGCTGGTCAATCTAATATTTTTCAACAATTAGTTCTATGGTTTTCTCATTAAAAAAAATAGTCAATTCCCTCGCTTTAATACTCAAAATTCACTACTGGTATGCAAGTACGCAAATAAATTTATTTTCTCATCATAATGGCAACAAATACTCCTACTCTGCAGCCTATTGAAAGATATTGTTCTAGTACATGTAACATGTGAAGTACTAGTAACATGTCAGCCAAATTTGAAAAAGTTATCTGAAACATCGAAAATATAGTACTATTTCCTCTTGAAAATAACAGAAAAGAACATTACATTTACACACCGGTGACAGACAGACAGACAGACAGACAGACAGACAGACAGACAGACAGACAGACAGACAGACAGACAGACAGACAGACAGACAGACACTTTTCCATTTCTATAGCACTAATGACCCTAAGAAGTTCAGTTGTTCTAATTCTAAAAATGAGTTACATATTGTGCAGCATGATACTTACCCTTCTGTTTTCTTCTTTTCAAAAAAAAGTTTACTATCTTCATAAGAAACATCTGTGTAGACATAAATAAATAAATGATTAAAAGTGTTACACATGTCGCCTTGTCACATCGCTTGTCAAACGAGTTTACTTTCAAACTTGGGTCAAATCACTCTCTCTCTCTCTCCCGATCAAGAAAACATTTGGTTGTTGTCCTTTTCTTATGACAGCCATTTAAAAAACAAGATTCCATCTATTTTGTAAATTTTGAGCGAAAAACCGGCCGAAATTTACAACATAAGTGTCAAATATGCGTCAGAAAATCGCCGAAAAATCATCATTCCTTTCAATAATTCCAAAATTGATAAAAATATCACGGAGGAAATGTCAGTCGAGATTTTCGCGTTTATTGTATCTAAAACTTGTGAAAGTTACAGCGAGTTGAAAGGACCCAAAACACGCACGGCTGGTGAACACTTTCGTTTCTGTGTCTTCCTATCAGATGTATAGCCATTATAGATTGGAAGAACAGTTTACATGTGATGTCAGTATATCCACATCCACTATTTCTCGTGAGACTTCACAATTTTTACTATTATATTTTTTTTCTCGAAAACGTAAATGTTTAGAGTCAGCAGTGGTAAACCTCAGAACACTAAAAATTAGTGGTCTGATAGTAAAAGGAACCAAACAATTATTTGTTTGGCCTAATCGTGATGAGATTCATGAATATGCAAATATATGTCATTACCGCCACTGAGTATTTTCCGAATACCTCCGACAGGTGTACGTATGTTTTACTTGTCGAACTCATGACGAATTCGAAGTCGCTATCACATTTCCAAAACAAATTATAAATGAACATACCTAATATTCACGTCAATTCTAGTCAGTGTTGTGGTGAAAAAGAGTCAACGGTGATCAAATGAACCAGATAACTAATTTTAGGGCATTTTGTTTAATCTCATCATGGTAGTATAACATACTTCCATGATTTCATGTAAATTGTGACAGCCAAAAACGTGTCTCGTGGTCTGAGCCAACACGAAACTTTTTTTTGTAAAAAACATGAAAAAGCAAGGTATTTTTTTCGCATTTGGTGACTTGGCGAATGTATCGAGTAGTATGAGAAACCCCACACACGTCTATTTTTGTATATATAAAAGTTATTTTATCATATCACAAGCAAGAAAAGTTACCTTGTCGTTCTGCAGCTCAGTACAATCACTCTCTGGAACGAATGTCTTTCGACTGGAAGGTGTTAATGTTGTCACGTGATTATTACCAATACTCTACAAAAGTTATTTCATTGACATGTTAATGAGGGTGACACTGAGCACGCAATTGGGATGTTGAATCACACATGGACCATATCTGTTTACTAATTGTTGTTTTTGTTATTGTTTTTATGTTCTCTCTTTACAGTTCTGAAATTAGTTTTTTGTTTGGTTACATTTTTTTCGCTCTTTAAAAATATATTTTCCCTACGAGGTGCCATGTACAATGAATATACACTTTGGGACAGCGTGTCTGCCCGACATCATCCGAGTCTTCGAGAAGTGCAAAGAGCAGGATACATGTGTTGCATACATAAGCGATTTTCTCATATATCTAACGTTCAACCGCGCTTCAAGGCTGTCTTGTACAAAAATGTGCTTACCGTGGGAGGGGTGTCATAGAGTAGTTCAAGGTCAAACTTCCAATCGATCGATCAATCGATCGTTCAATCAATTACATGCTCGATGAGCCCTGTGTGCTCGTAAACTCTGTTTAATCTCTCTAATGTAGGGAGTCTTTTAGCGCTACTCTTATAAAAATAAAAATACGGACAAACTCAGGGGGCGTCATACATCCCAAGACTGTATCTTGCCGCGCCATACTGTGTGACAGATTCGTTCCATTGCATAAAAGTGACCCCCCTCCCCCCCCCAAAAAAAAATGAATGAAAAATGATCACTCTGCAGCCAAATAACAACAGTCTCCCAAGCCCCGTAATACAGCACGTGTCCAGTCCATAGATGCAAAGTTTTACATGTCGCAACTTGAATAAATAAAATGTAATTTGTAAAGACAAACGTTGACACCCATATTAAATGTAACCGTTAGTGGCCATTGTGCACAATGGAAACAGACTATTTCATCGACTAGTTAGCAATTCGTACGAGGTTGTTTATTGGAAGTTTATTAATTTAGTTTTTTGAATGCTTTTAACGATACATCTTATAATATTGATGAGCTGGAGTGCCCCTCTATCATAGTCTATCAAGTTGTCAGTGACTGCGTTCGACGAAGTTTGTTTTGTTTTTTAGTGGAGAAAAGTAAATACACACAACAAACTTATTCAACATGTCGGCAAAGGAGCGCTTGAACACGATAGTTCGTCATATTAATTCACCCACGGGAGAGAGCAGTAACGCATGCAGTCGAAATGTACCATCCCATTTATCAAGTGAAGATGGAAGTATCGATTCCCGTCTGGTTATGTCCCAATGCGCTGCAGATCAACAAAAAACTGGGCGTATTCCCAAGAGGAGGTAAGTGTACACTCGTACGCGTGCAATATCACTTCACGTCCATCTCTCTTTTTATCTCGAGATGTACGTGCATGTTTGGCAGGGCGGATTGAATGTTTTGAACAACACGTGTAGTAATGACACACAGAATGACTGAAGGGGGTTTATTTTTTGATTAATAATACATAATTTCGTAGTAGCCTATCTGACCTTTGACCTCATAAAGTGATGTGATCTACCGGTGGCGCGAGGTCACTGCACCGACTGGCAGATAGAGGCAGTACGCGCGTTGTCGAGTTTGCAGACATGAGAGTTGCCAGTAACGCATGTGACTGGTAAACAACGCCTGTGTCTGGTTTAATACATATTCGGGTTTACGCCTGCACATTTTGCACACGTTACAATTTGTTTGTGTATATAGTTATTCACATCATGCACATGTGTCACTTGTACTTCACGTGCAGTGCTCCTTCAAGTCACAGAATTGTCTGTGTTCCAGTCTAGATGTATACATCGCGAGAGCGTAGTGCAAGTGCGAACCAGAGGTGCGAACTTTCACGGTAAGTTGACCCCTGTTCTTTCATCGACAAAAATGTACATGTGTCACTATTATTAGAAAAACTATGCGTGTGTCTGGATCACAACAACTTGTGTGCTAATAAGTATACACTATTCCATGATGGCAATATTCTACTCTATTTCGACCGTAATACAAAACAATCAATATTGGCAGCTGAATATTCCGGAGCAATCGCCGGCAACGATAACTTTGAATATTGTATATACCCAAATAACGTCATTATTTTGTATGATCATCATAGATAGCATTCTTGAATAGAATCTTAGCTCACGTCACAAGGGACTGATTCTCCATTGTCAGAAACGTTTCCCGTAATATCAAGCAGGACATGCAGTTTAGAAAGTAGTGTGTTTGTCGCTAGTATAGACCCATCACTATGCATTGTCTCACTCTGAGTTGTAACACATAAACACAGATATAAGATAAGATAACGAGGTGTAACATTTATTATGCGTACATGATTATGAATGCATCTTTATGCTCAAAATACAATGTACAAAGCAATAGACCATTACCCGTCTCGCGGGAGACGCCATTGAGTGCATAGCAACCACATTCGGGTGGTCAAGCTGAAGTGTCAACCGCTTAGCAACACCATTGTTCTCGACGTCACGTACAGTGCAATACGTATGATCATGGAAGTATACTTCCATGGTATGATAGATCAAGGGAAGCAAACTTTTAAAGTATGGTTGTAAAAACGATGTGCGTATGTGAAATTCATAACTAGCCGTCAGACGTGATGGTGATTTTTGGCCGTCTGGGCGCAGATGAAGAGCGGTTGAGATTGACAGTTTCAACATGAACTTGAACATATTACTAGAGTTGGATCCACTCGAGGATCGCAGGCCCTATGGTTGAAAACTTGCATGTCAGGTCGCGAATATTGTATTCCTATTTTTAAACAACGTCTAAAATTTGATACAATGTCATAACTTTTCCATAGACTTTTTATACGTCGCGTAGCGTCGTCTAAAAACCAACACAACAACGTGTACGCGATCACTTTACTGTATAACGTGATGTTAATAGTTGGCAATGATGTAATTCTTAGTCCGTAATTCGTCAGCTAAATTCGTCAGGGTCCGCTAAAAACTTTGAAATCGGTTTAGAATTTTTTTCGCTGTCTTTGATTTTATCATATACATTTATAAATGAGCTATATATATGCATTTAAAATTAAAATTTAGAGATACTATGTCGTTTTATTTTACGAATTTGGACTATGAGTTCTACAACATGTTCATCGAACTCAAGTATAAACATGGCTGACACGTACACGTGTTTCACGCATCGCCGGTGATTCCCAATTCTAGTTCCTGACGATTGTATTCCGATTTTACTCTAAGTTATCTTCATACAGTACTAGTCTAGTTCATGACGACCGTATTCCGATTTTACTCTACGTTATTAAGGTAGGGTAAAATTGGAATACGGTCATTGGGAACTAGACTGGTAGATATTGTTGTATGAAGATAACATGTGGTAAAATCGGAATACGATTGTCAGGAACTGACTATGATTTCCCGATCTGTGACGATAATTAAGAACTTTTCAATTCTGAACTCTAGGACCGAAACGGGACATTGGCACTCTAAAAATGTGTAAGACTTTTAGCTTTCGTCCGTATTTGTCAACAGCGTAAATGTCAACGGTTCATAAGGGCTTACGGCTGGTGGATGTGTAGTAGTACTACGCCACACTTCATGTGCATTGCATTCTAATATACTTATATTGAATATTGGTGACGGGAAATGTTTCCACCATGTACATGTGTACTAATAATCAAAACTACTCGATTTTGCTTGTCATTAATTACCATTTCTCAAGATTGAAATATTACAGCCATATAGTATGCTGCATAAGTTTGGCACTGACAACGTATTCCCAGAAATGACAGTCAGTTCGGAAATATAATGACAGTGTGACACTGGCGTATTTTTCTTTTAACTTGATGTTGACACGCTATATTTTCGCAACATGCTCTTTAGTTCGTGTACTTTCAATTTTTCAATGTCTTCCATGATGACTTAGGATTGTAGATGGTCACAAACGGTAGTATTTTTTTCAGACTAATGCATTGACTTTCATATGAACAACATGGCCACTCCGCAAAGCTTGACCTCCGTAGCAACCGTTGCTAGGTTATTTGCATATCTCGCAAGATCTGCCGCGAGACGGAAAATACTCTATTGACACAAGTACAATTAACATTCTGTGGGTTTAAAATGGGCCATATAATGAGTTTTGAATAAACACAGCTGTTGGAATGAACGATGTTTTGAAGAGAACCATGCAAGATTGTGTATACATAGACAGTTTTCTGAGCTTTCCTAGTGACTAGCATGAAGTGTAACAACAGGCATTGATACTGGTAGTAGTACTGTATTCTCAGCTGTGTCTACAGTCAGTCAATCTTTACATGCATGGTAAAGCATACAAAAATAACATGCAGAAATAAAATGATTAAAATATATTCTTTTAACCATGGAAGTATAACCCACTTCCATGTTTTAACCAACTGATGGAGCACTGTTTACATCGACTAGAAAGTTTCCAAGAGGATGTCTATCATCTGAGGTCAAAATATGCAGAAACTGAATGAAAATTTGAATTATCTAATGAAAAAGAAGAAGAATAAGTGCCTTTCTTTAATTTGTATAATGAGAACAAAGAATGAAATGATGAAATTCATCTTCTACCGCATAATTTGACAAAATTTAAAGATTCTTTCATCATGTACAGGAATCTTAGGAGTACACCATCTCCCCAACTCAATATAAATATTATAATCCAAAATTCTAAATTTAGTCACTAGTCTTCTACCAACTGGATTTTTAATTTGCAGAAGATGTTTCTCAAAACCAAAAGCTGTTTTAAATAATCTAAATGTTCTCATTTTGTTTTTATTAGTACTTTTTTCTTAACTTCTAATGTCATTATGTAATTCCCTGTACCATGATTACAAAATTCTAGACATAAGTCATAAAATTATGATGAACCTTCCTAGTATAATTAAACCTGCAAAGATTTGACCACACACTGTTCTCATTATATTTAACAAGTAAGTTTCTAATAATAAAATATAAATACCCCATGTTGAATAACACATAGAACAAATGTAGGCTGCTCACAATAAATTGTCCATCGACAATTAATCTATACCAATACTTTAACAGAAGTTTAATGACAGTGAAATTAGTGGGACCACATTTTGATACCTTATAAGAAACCCAAAGTAGAAATCTATAAAAAGAAAAAAAAACATCAACAAGAATCTGAAAATTTCTCAATTTCATAACCCCAAACTTCACATCTGTATGTCACAATAGCAACAATTAAACAATCAAAGAGATCTAAAGCCACATCAATAGAAATACTCTAGTTAGAAGAAATAGTTATACATGAACTTAAGAGAGCTCTCGTGGATTTAAACTTCAAGTTATTGAGGTTTTGTTTAAATTTACTGTTAGAAGAAATAATGATACCAAGAAAACAGTATTCTCTTAGGCTTACATTGTCGAGAGTAAAATTATAAAAAATAAAATTTGGATTTCCTGTATTTACATATGACCTTGATTTCTTAATGTTGATTATTATTTTCTACTTTGTACAAAATAATGTAATTTAAATAAACAACTTTGCAACTCAACTTTAATTTCTAGTGGTAGAGACTCATCAGCATATAAAAGACAATTCAGAGACACACTTGTAAGTTTCACAGGGCTATCATTCTTGACAAAACAAGCTCTTTCCAAACTGGTGGATTCTAAATCAACTCTTTCCTTGTTTTTGACCTTCCTTCACCAATCTTAGACTAAAGTACTAAAATTTATTACAAAAATGTTCGCAATTTTCGTTTTAAACATGTACAAATGTAACTACATTTTTGTATGAGGCCAGACACCAGAGTTATACCTAGCCTTACAAACTATGCTCTATTCCAAATTCATTCATGCTACAACAACACTGTCACTGTTTTTCACCTACTTCTATCCATCTTAGACTAAACTACTAAAATTTGTTAGAAAAATGTCCGCCCAGTGTTCTCCACGAGGGGTTTTTGAGGGGCGCCCCTCTGTTTTCATGGACCACCCCTCTGTTTACAGAACCGCCCCTCAGTTTGCGTTCAGCGCCCCTTTGTTTTGGTGTGAACGTCTTCAAGAGATTCTATTCAATGCCGTTAATGAAGGAAGTGAACAGCGACACTGTGTCTATCATCATTTATGAACTTATTTATCGCCTTGATTATAACAATGGTAGCCGAAACAAAAACAGTAAATGTAGTACCATCGTAAAGTAGAAGACGGTACGTTGGTAGTTTCTATGGCCTGGTATATCAAGCCGGTAATTTCCAAGCCTTCCCGTATACGCAATACAGTACGCATACGATGTACGATGTCACGACAATTTTCGCATTGTATCGATAAATACGAACAAAATCCTAAAATTTATACATGTTCTTTAGAAATAACTACTCCGGTACGGTTCCACCATGGTAAAATTTATGTCCTAAATGATCACGTTTGGATGTGAATCGCGATCGTAGTACCACGAGGTAGCTCCGATGTGGCAGCCATGTTTGTTACTGTACATTTGCACTGAACGTATACGGTTATTCTTAGCCCAAATTCGTCACATTAAAAATGTACGTATTTCCGGCAAATTTGGATGAAAAATCATTTTCCATTCATGAAAATTAAAAGGATATCAAATTTTAGAGAAATAAAGGGAAATGAATTGTTTTCAATTAATTTTTATGAATGACATGCACATTTACAAGGTGAAACCAACAACTCAAAACTAAGTGATAGCTAGCCTAGAGGTGCATACATGTACATCAACAATGCCATGTGTTGTCACTCCTGTGTGTAAAACATGCTTGCCAACATTACTATAACATCGTTTGTGTAACTGTCAACCTCCTTCCTGAAATTTTTACATTGTGAATTATGTTAAAGGTTTGGAAATTGGTGATCTCAATACATTTCAGTGCATTTTAGTTTGCTGAATGAATAAAATAGGAGTTTTTGATTTTGGAAACTTTTTTCACTTCCTAATATTATGATCTGGAAATATGCTAATGATATGCAAATAAATATGCAAATTAGGGCGCCCCTGTATTTTACAAAATTGTGGAGAACCCTGCCGCCATTTTGATTTTTAGCATGTAACTAGGAGACCAGACACCAGAGTTACCTAGCCTTACAAACTATACTCTTTTCCAAATTCATTCATGCTACAACAACACTGTCACTGTTTTTCACCTATTTCTATCCATCTTAGATAAAACTACTAAAATTTGTTAGAAAAATGTCAGCCATTTTGATTTTTAGCATGTAACTAGGAGACCAGACACCAGAGTTACCTAGCCTTACAAACTATACTCTTTTCCAAATTCATTCATGCTACAACAACACTGTCACTGTTTTTCACCTATTTCTATCCATCTTAGACTAAACTACTAAAATTTGTTAGAAAAATGTCAGCCATTTTGATTTTTAGCATGTAACTAGGAGACCAGACACCAGAGTTACCTAGCCTTACAAACTATACTCTTTTCCAAATTGATTCATGCTACAATAACACTGTCACTGTTTTTCACCTATTTCTATCCATCTTAGACTAAACTACTAAAATTTGATAGAAAAATGTCAGCCATTTTGATTTTTAGCATGTAACTAGGAGACCAGACACCAGAGTTACCTAGCCTTACAAACTATACTCTTTTCCAAATTGATTCATGCTACACTGTCACTGTTTTTCACCTATTTCTATCCATCTTAGACTAAACTACTAAAATTTGATAGAAAAATGTCAGCCATTTTGATTTTTAGCATGTACATATAACTGTGAGACCGGACACCAGAGTTACATGTACCTAGCCTTGCAAACTTTGCTCTTTTCCAAATCTCATTTAACAGAAACATAACTAGCAAAAGAAATCATGATCAAATACTACACCAATACTTTGACCATAAATATTTGCAAGTTTTAGAGTTTAACAATAAATGTATTAATCCTTTGTTAACTTTCTTATCTCTTACAGGTTTGTTACACAGTACATAACAGATGTCCTATTCAAAGAAGCTGTTGTTTTGCTCGTCTCTAAGAGAAAAAAAATAACTTCAGACTCTATGTGTAGTAAAACAGAAATTTAGATCTTAAATCAATTAGTTGTGCACAAGGACATGAGCTCTATTTTGAACATTTTTAATACAATTGAAATGAAGAGTGTGTGTGTGTGTGTGTAAACAACTTAGTCGAATACTGCAGTCCGATTTCTTTGATACTTGGTGGTCATGTTATATTGGATGTCTAGTAGTGAAATTGTTCAAATGAAAATGATCACATCAGATATATGGGTTTTGGGTCAAAAATGTGATTTTTGTCAAAGAATTTAAACTACAAAACTACTGGGCAGATTGGCCTGAAATTTGGTGGGAACATTCTCAGGGGTGTGTAAATTAAGATTTGTTCATGACATGATGTTTCCATGTGTAATATGCAAAGTAGGGCTTTTTGGTTAAAAACCTACAATTCCAAAACTACTCAGTAGATTGGGATGAACTTTTAACAGGGATGTATCTGCCGGTGTATAGATGAAGAAATATTAAGCATATAATGATCTCATCAGTAACATCCAAATTAGGTGTAAACATGTAAATTGGTCAAAAATTTATATCTCAAAAAGTACTTGGTCAGGGAAACTGAAATTTGGTGAGATGGTTCTAGAAGTGTTGTTCTGCAGATTTCCTTTAGAATAGTTTGACACAATTGGCCCTAGCAACCATGACCATGGCCTTAGCAACAACCAAATGGCAGTATATTTTGGTTAAATAAGAACACCATCTGGTAGGCAGTTAGTAAACATTCAAAAAATGTATGCAAATATCCCTAGCAACAGTGGCCCCGCCCATGGCAACAGCCCAATAATCACATATGTGACAAACATAACATGGTTGGATAGGCAACTGGATAGTCATTCAACAAATGAACACCTATTTTTAGAATGGACTAGCATATGGATAAATATTTTAAAAAACTACAGTTGTGCTACATCGCCATTGGCAGTATTTTGGAAAACAATAGTTGTGCTACAATGCCATTTTATATTTCTTTTTTTCTAAATATTTTTTTTCATATCTGAGGTAGTTATGTTTTTCATTGTTCTCCATATGCTATCTGTTTTTGGTTTCTTCTCATCAGATGTACAGTCATTACATTTTGGAAGAAAAGTTTTATATTGTCTTTTTAAATTGATGTCAGTTTGTGCATCCACCAATTCTTGCGAGACTTCATAATTTTTGTGATGTTACAATTTTTTTCTTGAACTTGTTAATAAAAAGGTTAGGGTCGGCAGTGAAAAACTAGGCAGGGTCAGATAACCGGAATCAAACAATTATTTTTTTTTATTGCTTTAAGAATTATTCAGAACATGATGATTCCATTATTGATATGCAAATTATGGCTAAAATGTGTCTTTTTGGTAAAATAATCTTTAATTCCAAAAGTAATGAGCTGGAAATTAATTTGAATGGCTCTTGGGGTGCATAGATGAAGAAGTGTTAAGCATATGATGATCTCATCAGTGACATGAAAATTAGGTATAAAAATGTGAATTTTGTTTAATCTTGTCTCTTGGCTCTCTTCGTTGGTGTAAACACACATGTGTTTTTGTAATTTGTACTTCAAGCACTTGTTAAATGAGAATGTTAAAAGACACAATCTTTTGTCATTAGAAAAATTTTGGATATTGCAAAGAGATATAGTCATATAACTTAAATCATGGATAATATTAATAAGTAATAAAATGTAAAATGAACAGAAAACTAGTGTGGACTTCTATATATCTGACAATTTTACATGTTTTACACAGAGTGAAGCTAGCATGTAAGTGGTGAATGATTTCATTTTATTTGATTTATTTTTATTTTTTGTTGTTGAATGAGACTGATTTTAGGGAGCGATCAGATTTTACGCTGACTTCTTGTTCACCCCACCCCTGCTGACAAATAAAAAAACACTGCCCCCCCCCCCCCCCCCCACATCTGTTGACAAGAAATATTCTTCTTGTTCTTTCTTGTAATATATAAAGCTCTTTAGGCAGGAACCCTATGATAAGTATGATTGTCTGTTCATAGCTGTGCAAAATATTCATGGTTTTAGTAACCAAAAGTTCTAGGATATCTCTTAGATTGAGTGAACTATTATCATTATAGATTAATTCAGCTAATTATAAAGTACATTATTAGAAATGAAATTAACATAATTGTAAACCTAGGGGTTTCAGTAAGTTTCAAAGTAGGGAGAGAACTTGAAAAAGTGTCGGGAGAAGTGCATGCTATGCCCATGCGTGCATGCTATACAAATGGGAGGGGGTGTCCCCCTCCCATGGTAAGATCTTTTGAAAAATGAACACCTTTTGGAGGCCATTTAGAGCACCGTTCATAAGTAAAACACAACTTAGTTATATCATAAAAGTATCACTAATTTTAGGGTGTCAAAAGTTTAAATCATTTCAAGTCATATTGACACAAATGATAATGAAAAAGAGATCAAGTACAAAGTATAGTATAGTTTGTTTTATTTATTTACTTGCCCTATGTGGGCTTACCAAGTGAACATTTTGTTCAATACAAATACATCCACTGGGCTTATAATAGTGTATGGTACTATACTATAAACTATACAAGACTATATACTATATACTATGCTATGCTATATACTATATACTATATTATACTATACTATATACTGTACAATACTATACTATAATATTCTATACCTATACTATAGTATATAGTATATAGTCTAGTATGGTAGTCTAGTATAGTATAGTATAGTAGAGTATAGTATATGGTATATAGTCGTGTAGTATAGTAGAGTAAAGTATAGTATATGGTATATAGTGTAGTATAGTAGAGTATAGTATAGTATATGGTATATAGCATAGTGTAGTATAGTATCGTATATAGTCAAGTATAGTATATAGTATAATATAGTATATTATATAATATAGTATAGTATATGGTGTATAGCATGATAGCATAGTATAATATAATATAGTATAGTGTGGTATAATATAGTAGAGTAGAGTATATGGAATATAGTATAGTGTAGTATAGTATAGTATTAAGTCAAGTATAGTATAGTATATCATATAGTATGGTATATAGTAAATTATAGTGTATAGTATAGTATAGTATATGGTATATAGTATAGTATACTCTACTATATAGTATAGTATACTATATACCAGACTATACTATATACTGTACTATATAGTATACTATACTATATTATACTATACTATATAGTATACTATACTATACTGCATGTATATACTAAACTATACTATACTAAACTATACTATACTATACTGTACTATATACCAGACTATAATGCTATAATGCTATGTACTGTACTATATATTATACTATACTATATACTATGTATTTTATTATGCTATGTACTATATTCTATACTTTACTATTCTGCACTATACTATACTGTACTATACTACACTATACTATAATATACTACACTGTACTGTACAATGTACTATACTATATTATACTATACTATACTATGCTATGCTATATACCATAAACTATACTATTCTATACTATACTATATACTAGACTATGCTATATACTGTACTATATACTATACTATATTATATTATACTGTATACTATACTATACCATACTATACTATACTATTCTATACTACTAGTATACTATATACTGTACAATACCTTGCTATATTATTCGATACCTATACTATAATATATAGTATATATTATATATAGTCTAGTATAGTACATTATGTAGTATAATATATAGTATAGTATACTGGTAGTATAGAATAGTACATAGTATAGTATAGTAGAGTATATGTTATTTTGTGTAGTATAGTATAGTACATAGTATAGTGTAGTATATAATATAATATAGTATATTATATAGTATAGAATAGTATAGTATAGTATAATATAGTAGAGTATATAGTATAGTGTAGTGTAGTATAGTATAGCATAGTATATCATATAGTATGGTATATAGTAAAGTATAGTATATGGTATATAGTATAGCATATCATAGTATAGTATTGTATATTATAGTATATAATAGTATAGTATAGTATAGTATAGTATAGTATATTATGGTATAATATACTAGAGTATAGTAGAGTATGTGGAATATAGTATAGTGTAGTGTAGTATAGTATAGCATAGTATATCATATAGTATGGTATATAGTAAAGTATAGTATATGGTATATAGTATAGCATTGCATAGTATAGTATTGTATATTGTAGTATATAATAGTATAGTATAGTATAGTATAGTATAGTATATTATGGTATAATATACTAGAGTATAGTAGAGTATGTGGAATATAGTATAGTTTAGTGTATAGTATAGCATACTATACCATACCGTACTATACTATATACTGTACAATACAATACTATAATATTATTCTATACCTATACTATCATATATAGTCTAGTATAGTATAGTATAGTAGAGTATAGTAGAGCATATGGTATATAGTATAGCATAGCAAAGCATAGTATAGTCTAGTATAGTATAGTATAGTATAATATACTAGAGTATAGTAGAGTATATGGAATATAGTGTATAGTGTATATTATAGTGTAGTGTATAGTATAGCATACTATACCATACAGTACTATATAATATACTCTACTATATACTGTACAATAATATACTATAATATTATTCTATACCTACACTATTGTATATAGTATAGAGTCTAGTATAGTGCATAGTATAGTATAGTATAGTATAGTGTAGTAGATTATAGTATAGTAGAGTATGTGGTATATAGTATCGTATACAGTCCAGTATATTGATGGCACAAATCGAGAGATCTGATTGATCTAGGCATCGAACTAGCGCGTCTAAAATGAGCGATAATGCGCAGTTGGCATGTGTCCAAATTTTGATGTTCTCTCACTGTTCGTCTACGAACGTTATAGTCCGCGCAGGGATGGGGGCACAAATGAAACCAGAAAATGTTGCGTCTTATCTTGTTTCCGACAGTTTCAATATACTGGTATAATATAATAGCGATAAACCACCCCTGGGAATGGTATACCACTCGGTTTTGACCAGTGAACGAAATATATTGAGTTCACTGCTCAAAACCGAGTGGTATACCATCCCCAGGGTGTGGTTTATTGCTTAAGTATACTATAGTATAATAGAGTATAGTAGAGTATATGGTATATGGTATAGTGTCGTGTAGTATAGTATAGTATAGTATGGTATAATATACTAGTATATGGAATATAGTATAGTGTAGGTTATAGTATAGTATACTATAGCATACCGTACTATATAATATACTATACTATATACTGTACAATACTATACTATAATATTATTGTATACCTATACTATTGTATATAGTATATAGTCAAGTATAGTATCATATAAAATTAGTATAGTATAGTATAGTATAGTATAGTATAGTCAAGTATAGTATCGTATAAAATTAGTATAGTATAGTATAGTATAGTATAGTATAGTATAGTATAGTATAGGATAGTATATTCTAGTATAGTATAGTATAGTATGGTATAATATAGTAGTGTATAGTAGAGTATATTGAATATAGCATAGTGTAGTGTTGTATAGTATAGTATATAGGCAAGTGTAGTATATAGTATAATATAGTATATTATATAGTAGAGTATATAGTATAGTATAGTGTATGGTATATATTATAGCATAGGATAGTATTGTATAGTATATGGTATATTATACTATACTGTACTATATAGTAGACTATGATATATACTATATATTGTACTATATAGTATACTACACTATATTATACTATATTATATACTATACTATACTATATACTATAGTATACTATACTATACTATATATTATACTATGCTATATACTATATATTAAACTATACCGTACTGTACTATATACTACACTATGCTAATAACTATGTATTTTACTATGCTATATACTATATACTATAATATACTAAACTAGACTATGCTATACTATATGCTATACTAGACTGTACTATATACTAGACTAGACTTTACTATACTATACTATGCTATACTATACTATACTATATACTACACTACACTATACTATATACTCTAATATACTATACTATTCTATACTATACTATATACTAGACTATGCTATATACTGTACTATATACTACACTATACTATACTATTCTATACTATACACTACACTATGCTATATACTCGTGTACTATATACTATACTATATACTGTACTATATACTTGTCTTTACTTTAAACTATATACTATACTATACTATACTATACTATATACTAGACTATACTATACTATACTGTACTATATACTAGACTATATACTGTACTATATACTTGTCTTTACTATATACTATATACTATATACTAGACTATACTATACTATACTGTACTATATACTATACTATATACTATACTATACTATACTATATACTAGACTGTGCTATATACTATATATTGTACTATATACTATACTATACTATACTATATTATACTATTATCTCGTTCTATTTCCGCTAGATTTTTAAATTCGGAATGCTGCAATTGAGTGTTGACCTATTTGTCTTTTAAGTTTATGTTTCGCTTCTGTGCTATGATTGGTCTTTTTGGATATAATTGATTTCATATTATCTCATTCAATTGTCTGCTATTACGTCCCAGTGTTTAGTTATTGCATCTCGTAGATGCGATCCGTTAATATAGAGACTGTATGTTGTGTTGAAGACCAATGGGATCTCATGTGTGGGTGTCCAGCGAGATATGTCTCACACTTGCACAAAGTGTATCATCACATGGCATCAGAAGCTACTGTATGTAGTTCCTGAAAATTGGATACTACTCACTTTAAATGTGGTATGTACACACATTCTTTGCAGTCTGGCGCAATGCAGTCAGTTGTTGAAGCACTTGACTCACCAGTTACACAAACAATCGACTATATCATTCCAAAACCACCACCTGTGTATCTCCTAAAACTATTATGTGATTCTCAAGAAAAACACATTTAAATTTAAAGGAGAATTCTACAAACAAACATGCATGTGCATTGGCTCTTGGGCATCACCCGAAATAGCCGACATTCCATGAACTGGAAAGTCGCATTATTGAAATCTACACGGATAAAATATCACTCTGGACACATTTCAGGGGTGGCGTTTTCATGATATTTTGTGGCACCCAAGTTGAACTAAATAATCTGAGTGAAAAAATAAACCAAATACATCCAACTTTCAAATTTTCGTTGGAAAGCTCAGATACGGAAGCAACATCACAATCCACAAATGCCACCAATAACACAAAGTATTGGATATCAAAACTCATTCCAATATTTACACAGGTAATACTGCCGCCCGAACTCAGTCTTCAAAGGGTCCATTAAGGGTCAAACGATCAGATACATACGAACAAGTAGTAACGAAAAAGAATTTCAAAAGAAAATTAAATTCTTCACCGGGAAACTGGCGAAAAGAGGCTATAATGAAACAGAAATAAATACTAGTAACCTGAGTCTACTATCATAATACTGGCATCTCTATTTGATGAACAATACAAGTAAACTCTGGGCAAACAAATACGGAAATACAACACTCCTCAATACTACACTACACTACACTACACTACACTACACTACACTACACTACACTACCCTACACTACACTATAATGTAGTATAGTATATACTATTGTATATACTATAGTATAGTATAGTATAGTATAGTATAGTATAGTATACTAGTAGTATAGTATAGTATAGTATAGTATAGTATAGTATAGTATAGTATAGTATAGTATAGTATACTAGTAGTATAGTATAGTATAGTATAGTATACTAGTAGTATAGTATAGTATAGTATAGTATAGTATAGTATAGTATAGTATAGTATATAGTATAGTATGATATAGTATAGTATAGTAGAGTATACTATAGTATAGTATAGCATAATACATGTATATATAAAAAGCATAGTATAATATATAGTATATATTGTATAGTATAGTATACAGTATAGTATACTATATAGTATAGCATGGTATATAGTATATAGCATAGTATAGTATATAGTATATATTGTATAGTATGGTATATAGTATAGTATAATGTAGTGTATAGTATACAATACCATTCTGTATAATATAGTATAGTATAGTATAGTATAGTATAGTATAGTATAGTATAGTATAGTATAGGAGACCGATTTTTGAATTAGAAGACCGACACTTGAATTAGAAGACCAACACTTGAATTAGAACACCCACACTTGAACTAGAAGACCAATTTTTGAATTAGAAAAATACGATCGGGTCGACAAAAACTCACTGACCTCTTTGACCTCTGGCGCTGAGGAAGTCCTTGGGGGTTGTCGTCCTGACAGATCTGGAGTGTTTTTTGTTTCTATTAAGGCAACTTTTAGGTTATTCATAACCTTTGAGGTAATATTTCCCAGCTTTGAAAAGCTAACGTAAATGTAAGTTTTAAATGAGTTTCCCATGTCACATAAAAATGGGCCCGTAACATTGGTACAGGGACATTATTAATATTGCATGTATAGTAAAGTCACCGGTACGTCAGAGAACTTTAGGTGGTCATACCTAGGGTATAACAGAAACTGGAATCTCATGAGATGTGGTGATTTGTAGTGTCAATAACATGTAGTATCCGAAATAGAAAGTGTATTAATCCCTTCTGACAAGTTCATACTGACGATCGTGAGTAGAACAATTAGATTAACTTCTTTTATAAACTATTTCACTTTTCCCTCAAAGTGCAATATAAGTGAAGCATTGATTGTGAAACAGCCAGGCATTTACATGACATGTTCTGTAACTAGTGTGGTAGCTAGGTAAGACATGTGTGTGTGTATATATATATATATATATATATATATATATATATATATATATATATATATAAAAATGAAAGAAGACGAGTCTGATATTACATAGTGGAATTACACTACGGACCGTTGCACCCGAAGGATCGTCAGGTGTAATAGTGTGGTTTAATAGTATTCGTTAGCTATACATCCTGCATTATGTACATAACTTATGTGTGTTCACTGACGGCTGTGTGTACACAAAAAGATTGACAACAAAGGTTACGTATTATTAAGTAAGAACTTGTTAGCGTGCCAAGGTGATCGAGCACTCTACTTGGCGAAAGAAGAATGAAATTATATGTATATATATATATATATATATATATATATGTATAGTTATAGTTATGTTTGAACTAATAAGTAATATTAAAGAATGCATGTAAGATACAGGGACAAGAACAACTATTTACGTGTACCAAATTTCAGACAAGGCTATGCCATTATAGAAAAGGATTTTTTCTATCACAAGCCAAATAAAATGGCCCCAGTCATAATATTCAAAACAGCATGACCCTCGACCGCCAATTTCAAAAACAGGATGACCCAACCAATCCTCCCCCCTATATATATATATATATATGTTGAGGGTAGAAGAAAATCAAGTCGGGTTTTTCGTCTCTACAAGCCTGTTTCGTGAGTAAATCACTCGTCAGGAGATGTTGATGTACATATATATATATATAGTTATCTATTATTATCTATTATAATTGTTTTGGGGGGGTTTATGTAGTTGTTTTTGACTATAGAATGATGTACTTTTTACATTATTTCATGTCAAATAAAATATTGATACTGTAAAATTTTGAACAGTTTTATGGTAACCCTACTTTTTCTGTTTATCCTTACTCAACAGACCCAGCTTTTCAGTTCCAATATTAAAATACCTTTATGTTTTAATTTTCGTCCGCCCTCAATATGTTGTGAAAAAGCGTCCTCTCTGACAAGAAGGAATACGTTTCTGGACGTAGACACTGTGTCTATCGACATCATCTACAGTTATGGCATCGAAGAAACTTGTTCACGAAAAGTACATTTCCTTATATAATTATGGCAGTTATTCAAAATGGGGGGGGGGGGGGGGTGAGTGTAAGAAAAGCTGAGAAGGGCTTGTTTCTAGGAATCCAATGAAAAGATGATTGAAAGGAGGAAAAGGAGAGGCAAAGAAACATGAATTCAAAGATGATTTTTTATTTATATACTTTTTTAAATCGACCGATCGACCGACCGACCAAAATTTTCCATGGAAAAAAACAAAAACATTTTTAAACATTAGGATCACCCCTACACACCAACCTTGGTGACACCAGGTCGAATAAATAATAGTGGGTGTTTTTGCGATTACCTAGCTTTATAATGTTATTCATGTTTTTATCAGATAACATCTCTAGTTGATAAAGTTTTAAATCAAAACTATCGTCTTCTCTGTCTCTTTGTAGCTTACCAACTTTGAATTAATTAGTGCACAGCTAATCCTTGATCAAACTGGTAGGCTATTTGGCTAATTACTAGTGACATATTTCCATAACCAGTGTAAATATCTACTCACTGACAAATGGTAATACACCAACCGTTAGTCGGATTGGTAGGTGTCAGTTAGTGAACTAAAAGACTTTTTAAGTTAACGTGAATGTTGGTGGCGCTATACTACTGAGAACGCATGAACGTACGTATAAAACATCTTGGTAATATAGTTTTGTGTACAATGTATCTGGATGCGTAACCAAGTTGCAGCAAACATTGAACGCAAGACGCACATAAAGACCACCATGCAAATAAACAATAAACAGAGGATACATTGCATTTATTAATCAAACGTTAATACATGTCAACACAATATACTAGGAAATTCCCTTTCCCCGTCTATCTTTCTGTGTAAAGACTTTTTAAGTTTTACTGTTCGTCACCGTGGTCTCTGCATGGACGTACGAGTGGGGTGGGGTGCACGGGGTGGGGTGGCACAAACAATAATTACGTAATCAAACACTATATACATAATATATAACTGTCAGTCAGTCGACGTAGGAAGATTACGCAGTGGGGTTTGACCTTTACTTGCACACGACAGCGCATGACAGAACTGGTAACGCTCATGACTGTAGCAGACACAGGAGTTGCCAATGATACTCGCAACGCATAGATCTGGTACTCGAGTAGTACATGTCTGGCAGTTCGTGTATTGTTAGTCTTAAATTTAGACACTACCTCACGCAAGCACAGTGTCAATGACCTTTGAGTTGCTCAGACGTCAAAGAACAAGCAAGTATTGAAGTAAGTAGTTACGCTCCGTGTGATATTTATGTGTGGCAATTTTAGTGTGTAAATTGGTGTGACTAAATATATTGGTTGGGCTACAAGCCGTGCTGTTCAAAGTAACTTTACCCTAAAGGGAAATTACTTTACTGGCGCTGGCGACGTTTGTGTCGAATTGCTAATTGCTTCGGCGCTACGTCAATGCCGACTTGTTTCGATCTTTCTTCGTACTAGGGTACTCTCACTATGGTGGGAATCTCTTTGTTACAAATTGAGCATTGTTTCGCTAATTTGATTAGTACGAACTGCGTCGGAGAGTTCGGTTACAAGTCATAAAAAGGCGACGTTCATGTCAAATTGCAAAACTGCTTTGGCGCAACGTCATATGCCGATTTGTTCTGATATTTCTTTCGTACTACGGTACCTCAATTAGTAGAAATTGGTGTTCTTTGTTGACGAAGGACTTTCGCCGACATTGTATTTGAATTTCCAGCGACGAGTTTGTGTTCGCATAAATTAAATTGTGGTCTGATTGATATTGCGAACCAATTATACTCGTAGCAGTTTAGTTTATATTGATGCGTGTTAGGTTTGTAGTGTCATTTTTTCTCTAATTGTGTGAAAATTAATATTGGAGAAGTGTTTGTTCTACACTGAAAAATCGTCGCATTTGTAGGCTAAGCGTGCGTTGCCACGTACACACGGCGAAGTAATTTATTCGCTGTCAAATTCTTTTGCCTGGACAGTTTTCAACGATCCACCTTTCAGTTTTGGTTACAATTTATTTAAAAGCGTACACTAACCGTCTAGAAAGTTTCCGTTTCTAATTTATTAGTATTTCGATTGCTTTCCAAATTCTGCAAACTTTTTGTCTTTGAAAAGGCCTGAGTGCACTGATACTGCGAATTTATTTTTGCACATTTCAATAGCATCTAGCCGTCTTAGGCGATTCATTGCATTATTTGCTTACTCCTTCTTTTGATTTGAGCTACCACTAAATTCTCCGGGGTGATTATCAGTGTAGTCAACCTTTCTTATTCTTGTTTTTTTTTTGCTTTCTTAATTTTTTTGTCACTTGCTTTGGTATACTTTAGTAGCCTCAGTAAGGACAGTATTTTTACACATTCTAGATCTAAGGTATTCACGGTAATTGCCTGTTAAATTAATTTAACTTGTATATATATCTGGTACCTAGTATTTAGCAACTGTAATCAATTTTTTTAGGACGTCTACCTGTTGGGAACGCCCTAATCAAATATATCGGAGTTTGACGATTTACATACAGGCAGAGTCACTTACACTTACCTTGCTTCATTTCCATAGAGTTGTGTCGCCGGGGTGTGTGTATTTAACGTCAAATAACGGTAGTACTTTAATCTGACAATGGAACACAATCCCCTCTACATTAATATTTGTAGTCAGAGGGAACTGTTAACGGTTTCGAACATTGGTAGGAAAACTGCTGAAGCCATTATCAATCTTAGAGACGCTATTGGGGACTTGAAATTTGAAAATTTAAGGGAGTTGCCTCATTTTAAAGTCTCTAACAACTTTTTAAATAGGGTTGATTTTACGCCTGCTTTGGCATTACAAGCCACGCCAGAAGTTGATGAAAATCTAGGCTTAGATATGGCGGCAGCCCTAACTCCCTCGACAGATCAACCATACGATCTTTCAATAAGTTCCCACATGTCTGCTGTTTCCCCATTAACTGGTGGTGGAGGCTTAGTTGACACTCCTATTGCACCACCACCACCAACAACAACAACAACAACAACAACAACAACAACAACAACAACAACAACAACAACAGCAGCAACAACAACAACAACAACCACTATGCCAACTATGTCAATGACTTCAGTAGCTCCAACAACTACAGTAACAACGAATGTTTACCAACCGACAGGGGACCCGACAATAGATTCTGTTGTGAAAGTTATTGATTCAAGGGTTCACCCTCCGGAAGGCCAACCGGCTGTAAGGTCTAGGACAGGTAGTACTTATGGTAACCCTAGGGGTGGGTACAGTGTAGGGAGTAGGTTACCAAGCCCCCCACAATTAAATACATTTGCTACTCCAAATATACCATGGGGAAGGCCGGAACAACAATACATGTACCCACCGACCTATCCATATTTATCTTACCCCTACTACCAACCTATGCCAATGCAACAGCCGATGATGCCGTACATGGTACAGGCACAACCCCCTACCTACTACCCAGGGTACATGCCCCACTAATGTACAATCTACACCAATGAATCCGCTAACGTCATTTCATATGTCAGATTACACAGTCCCAGATTTCTCTGTATTCAAGCAGGACTAGGTATTTACATGTGCAAGACTCATTCAAAACATTGATGAGCATGTATCTTTGAAAAGAAAGCAAGACGTAGGAGAAGTAGACAACGCCCTGTATATTACCATTGTGTATCCATTCAGGCAAATCCATTGACTACTTATCAGTATCCAACTTTAGTCAACCGACTGAACCATCCTTTTTAGCTCCGCTGTCAGCGAAAGCTGAAAGCGTAGCTTTAGGTATAGGTTGTATAGAGTATAGAGAATAGAGTGAATCATAGGTGTCCGTCAAACTTTTATATTTTCATTATTTTCTCCGAAAGTGATAGTCAGTATTCTTAGCTATTTGGTGTGCATGTTCCCTGGGGGGAGGCTATTCAGATTTGTTCATGCCAAGTTGACCTGTGCCATTTTCAATTTTTTATGATTTTTTTTTCATAAAATGTCATTTTCATCATCTCCGTGAAAACTTATTGTCAGATTGCTTTGATATCTGGTGTGTTGATGCGCAGGGGGTAGCTTACTCAGGTTTGTTAATTTCAAGTCAGCACATCTTCATTTTTATTTTTTATGATTTTTTTTTTGTAATTTGAAAAAAAAATGAATATGTTAATGAGCATTATGACCGACGCCATATTGGAAATCAGTCGACGAGACTTTTAAGTAAACTGCCACTTTTCAAAAGACACTATTGACGTCAAACAAGCAATGTAATATGTGCTATAGTCATAATTCTACGCATTGGGCGCCCAAATGCATGAAGTGACAAGCGTTTATTCGAAACAGGGTTGTAAACTTAAAATCCAAATTCTGCACCCCTTCTACATAATCAGCCAGTCCGCAACGTCCTTATTTGCATACTCTATCCTGATTCGACCAGAAGCTGAAGCTGACCTCATTTCACCGGGCGATTTTCCACAGCAAGTATCAACACAGGACGTTCTTGGTACTCACTAAAATCTCACTTCAGACCCACTATAAAGATGTGATGTTTTCAGATAACATGTAACTTGTGATTAATTCTATATTGTCGTGCAATTTGAAGTGACAGTGAACCAGAATTAAGACAACTTGCGTAAGGAAGGCATGCGGTTGAAGTTATGCAAGAGCAGTCTAACTGCGGACTGTGAATCAACCAAATTTTGTTTATTGGCCGACAGTTCACATGTCAAGTTAAACGACATGAACGTGTCTTGCCATTTCCAAAATGCAAATATTTGGCAAGTAAAAATAATTAAAATAATCACAACTTTAATTTGGCTTCAGACTTTGCATTATGTTTTGCGTATCTTTCCCCGTTTTACATGTAAATCCGAAAAGGTTCTCTCTAGTCATGTCAGTGGTCATACTGGGGCTGCTTTGAGTACGAGCGAAGTGAGACATGTTGAGGTATTTTGTTGAGAATTATAAATATTGTGAAATGTCAAGTACAAGGTTTAAATACAATGGAATGATGAAAAAAAAATGGCCGAGTCTGCTGACAGGTGCCGCGCCGGTCACAAGAAACACTGTGAATTCCATCTTTCTTAGTTTCTGTACGGCAACAACCCCATGTACCCGGATGCACGAGGGACTAACCCGAAAGCAAGTCGTTGTCAGCCATATGTTACAGTGGTAACATCGTCCGAGAAATCGCTGCGTTCAGAGTGTCATTATTCACAGAATTGTTGTTTTTGAGTGAAAACGCGTCTTGAATTGTATAAATCTAACAAATGAAGACATGTCAAGTTATATTTTGAAAGTTGTATCGCTAGTTTGAGACGATTTTCTCACGTACTATCGAGGCTTACTTGGACTTGGACCTTACTCCAGTTCATCGGGAAGTTTAGCCAGTCCGATAATTCTTTCTGGTTTAGTTTACAACACTTTTGATCACGCAGATTTTGTTGTTGTGATGAAAAGAAATTAAAAAAAAAAGATCACTTCAACCATTTTGTTGTGTTTTCTTTATGAAAGGTAATAGAACATGAACGAGTGTTACCACTGTAACGTATGGCTGCCAGAATGACTCTCTTTTGGGTACTTGGCGGGGATTGTCGCCGTCCGGAAACTAAGATGGCGATTAATACATTTCTTCCCTATATATATCTACTACAACTTGTACAAGTTGAATGTTGTTGACTTGGTAAATTTGTTAGAAAATTGAAATTCAAATTGCCTCAACATTATTTTAGATCCCTAGTTTATTTCATTCATCATTAAAATTTCCCAGGGTTAAAGCTGTAAGACAATGGCATTATTTATAGCCAACCTCAAAATCCTCTTTTTTTTCTTTTTCTTGTGTGCAATTTTTCATAACAGTAGATTTTTGTTATAAAATGGTGACTATGGTATAAAAGTACAATACATTACCAACTTCTGTGTAAAATGTGTTTTACAGTGAGACATCATATGAACCACTAACCACTTTATTGCATCGCTAAAACAAAACTGCATAGTGAAGAGCTGAAGAACTGAACCACTTCTACGTGTCACCAAAATAAAAAATTAAATTAAAAAAAAACAGCGGAGCTATTCTGACCGATAGGTCGCTTGTTTAGGTGTTACAATGAGACATGAGTAAGGCCACCATTGCCTATTCTGGTAAAATCCTCAACAACACCATTAAAAGAGGTTTGAATAATTGATTTTATTGACAGATTATGGAGTCCATGGGTGAATTTGACGATGCTACACCAGTGTCAAGACAATATTGTGTACCGGTATCTGTGAAGGTTTTTGAAGAGCAAGGAACAGAGGAGACTGCCAAAGGTCTTGAAGTATGTAGTCTTAAACAAAAAGAATCTTTAATCAATTTACTCATTTCCTACATTTCTCTTATTAGTTCTGAACTTAGAACATAATTATTTACCTATGTATATTTTGCCAATTCAAGTAGACATCTGATAACATATGTACCAGTAATTACGTGCACCAGTGTGCACACATACTAGTGGTATTTGAATTGCAGTGCAATACCGAAAACATTATTGCATACTTGCATGCAAATGAGGGCACACCACCATTCCTTGTACATGAAAGCGCCTGATTGCACAGCATCATTTTTATGGAAATGTTGACAAACATATGTGGGTACTCAGGGGTATTTGTACTCATATTTGCAGTGTTTTATGCTGCACTTTCACTCACTAGCTCCTGACAGTATGGCCACAGAAAACACTGCAAACACTCAAACAAATACCCCCCCCCTCCCCCAAGTACTCCACACTTGAACTCACAAGGAGAATTCTCATAGAAATCCAAAGATAAGGTGGGTTCAATACATATATTTTAAGTTTACAAGGACAGCAACCTACTTTGGGTAGAAATATGAAGAATAGATTTCTTCATGAAAAGGCACTCACAAGTTTGCTTTTTTCATATCAGGATTTGATATTGTACATGGAAAAACATCCTGATATCTATCAAGAAATATTGAGGAAGAAGAAACAAGATGAAATGGAGAACAAAAGTATATTCTCATTTCTAAAGGTGAGGAACCTGAAATTAGAAAACAGATATTAGCCCAAACTTTCATCAGTTAGTTTTCCAAAGGTCAGAAGGTCAACTTCACAACCTGTTTTCGCCAGAACCCGACGTTGAATATTGGTCAGATTCCTCAAGCATAGAGCAATACACTCCAGCATTAACATCTGATGGTGTGATTTAGCCAAATTCATTCGAACCGACTGCTAGCAGTAACGATAGTTCCTCTGGTAGTGAGGAGTGAGGAAGGTGTGGTCAACCACAGACACTGAATGACACTGCTTTATAAGGTTTTTTTCCGATGTAAATTTCACAGACAAATGTAGTCATGGCTAGTACACATTATATGTAATAGTATACCTGTGTTTAAATATCCACCATGCAAGTTTAGTGCTTGTTTTCTGACTATGCCTTGCTGTCTTGTACCGCAACATGGACCATCCAGCTTATTGTTTATGTCCTAGTGAAGCCGTGTTGTTTACATAAAGTGAAGGCTGTTATCAGCATCCTTTGTTGACATAACTATTCAATGGGTGGAAAACAGCTCCCGCAGACAATCTAATCAAAATGAAAATTTTCTAATATTTCCGTACCCATCGAACATACAGAGATAGGATGAGAATGGCTTCAAGAGTTCTCCATAATATTCTCTCAAGTTGTTCAGATGTATTGTAGCATGTGTCGTAACAGTACATTTGATCTATGACCATTCAAAATCTTCGCGAAAGTAGACCCACAAATTCGTTAGAGCAGAACGTTTTGTTGGATAACCATCCCTCTTGAAAGCTATGTGTACACGCACTTTATTTCATTTTTTACTGCTTTCATTACCATCCACACAGTGACATGAAGTGGTGTCATCTTCTTTCAAAGCACGGCCCGTGTTCACTGAAGCCAGCCGTACTGTGGTGTATTGTGTATTGTCTCCGACCATTTTTGTTTGAGTTTTGATGGATAGACATGTCTTATGTTGTGGAAGTTATTTGACCTGGGAGCGTGACGCTTAGTGCTGACTGTACTTTGCTGTGTCCATCCACTTTTGACATGTGATTGGCATGACACAGTAATTGTTCAGGTAGACAAAACAACGGAAACAAACATAGCAACATTATAATGAGCATTTCGTCTTTTTACTTTGAAGTTTGATATGATTGCGACTGTATGTACATGTGATGTATCACAATGAAAATGATCGACTTCCAGCAACATGGAAAACAAAACATACAATCGAACTACGCATTGTTTCCAAAAAATTGCTATCGTACTGAAATATTTTATGAAGCTAACTTGCTTTCTTGAAAACATTATTTCAAATTATTTTATTTGTTTGTTTTTTTTCGCTTTGATCATGGCTACACCAGTGGCGTGGAGAACCCCGACCCCGGTAACATTTGTCTTTCACTGTATGGTGTCACTGTCCAGTTTTTACGTGATTTCAACTGCCTTCACCCATTATTATCTACTCAGTTATATCACTCGGAAATGTGTGTAGGGTGATTGTTTCACTGCGGTTGCTGCCGACAAAACACCAAGGAACCATAATTGTTGTCGGAAGACTAAACTGGTAGACCACAATATGTACAGTTACAGATACTAGTAATACAATATGGCAAACGTAATTAGTAATTCATAAGTAAACATTATACAAAGGCTTAGAAGGCTTTTGTAACACGTGGGACCTCAACACCTTTCGTGAGCTGGTCTAGGTGCCGAAGTTAGTCGAAGCACAGGGGATTAAGGGGGCAAATATTTTTGCGACTTTCTTGCCAATGCGCATAATATTTAGAGGTATGAATGTAATTTCATTTATTTTTATGGCAAAATAAACATAATTACGAAAAAAATTATCAACCTTTGCATGTACACTGTAACTAGTTTTAATATAGAAAATACAGTTCCCCAAAATAGAAAAATTAAACGAGACTTACCTGGAAGTTGAAGTTTGATTGAAATTCTACCGAATTATCTCGAGCACTGAGTGATTACGTGAGATAGTGTTGTGGTGATGCAATCTTCAGCCTTCAAAGTATATTCTGTGCACATCAGGATTGATGTGCATGATAATTATGGGTGGGTTATTTCCATCCGGGCTTTGGGCACGTAATCACTCAGTGCTCAAGATAATTCGGTAGAATTTCAATCAAACTTCAACTTCCAGGTAAGTCTCGTTTAATTTCTCTATTCTACCTCATTATCATGCACTTCCTGATCACGTGAGATTTCAAAGCCAACTGATGGGCACAGAATGAAACACCATTTATCAAGTCAAATTCTTTTATTTAACTCAGTGACCCAATCTACCTAATAGTCATCAAAGGTTTATCTGGTTCATAACATCAACATTTTAACACTCCATGTGGAAACTTGTCATCATTAGTTACAGGTTTGTCATAAAACCTAGCAAAAGTACAACTAGAATTCCAGCCCGCAACATTCATGATTTCATGAATAGGCACATCATTTCTCTTTGCTGTGGACACTGAAGCTGCTCTTGTACTGTGAGGCTTAAAAGTTGTTATATCTATACCCGCCTTTATTAATACAATTTTAAGCCATCGACTGATGGTATCTCTTGAAACTGCATTGAATGGGTGAATGTAACTGATAAATAATTGTTTATCATTTCCTCTCAACTCAGAGGTTCTACTCAAGTACTCTCTTAGAGTTGTCACTACACAGAGCCTCTTATCAGGTGGATATGCAGATAGTTTGACAAGTGGCACTTTGTAGTTTGGTCGGCTTTGTTTCAAGAGTGCTGCTATTTGAAATGTATATGATGATTTGCCATTGGACATATCATTTAAGTTCAATAAGTACAAAGACTGTCCTCTTTGTGCAGAAACTAAAGCAATTAACATTATAGTCTTCAATGTCAGATCTTTTAATGTTAAGTTTTTAACTGGTGACAGTGACTGTAGGTACTTCAACACCATTCTAACATCCCATATTTTGGTGTATCTTGGTTGTGTTGGACGGACTTGGAATACTCCTCTAAGAAACCGACTCACTAAAGGATGTGATGATAGTGTATTGTATCCATCAATTGTGACTACTGTAGCTAGTGCACATCGAGCTGTATTCATTGCACTATAGCCAAGTCCATTCTCATATAGTTCTGTTAGAAAGTCTAATACCACATTTACAGGCGGTCGAAAAACATCAGTCTCTGTCTTACAACAGAATATTTGCCATTTCCTAATATATGCTGCATATTCTTTCTTTGTCCCTTTCCGCCATGATAACATGATAATGTCGGCTGCCTTGTCAGAAAGGTGTTGCTGTCTGAGAGATTGCCTGACAACTTGCAGGCTATCAGTTGTAACTTCTGTCGAAGTGGATGCAGTGCTGTTGGCTTGTGTACAAGTTGAAGAGTTCTGTTTGTCACTGGCAACAACTTGGGTTTGTCTACCAACAACTGTAACATCTTGGAGTACCATGCCTGGGTTGGCCATAGAGGAGCTATCAGTATTCCATGTGCTTTGTCTTCCTCTATTTTCTGTACACACTGCATCAGCATACTGAAGGGGGGAAATGCATAGAAGAAATAATTAGCCCAGTCTAGAGACATTGCATCAATATGTTCTGCCCCTGGGTCTGGCTTCCATGCAATATATGTAGGCAGCTGTTTGTTTAGCCTTGATGCAAATAAGTCAATGTCGGTATTCCCCCAAATATCAACTATCTTGTTGAATATAGTTGGCTGCAACATCCATTCTATATTGTCATTAAACTGCTGTGATGCTGTATCTGCCTCTATGTTTTCAGCACCAGGTAAGTATGTTGCACTTATCCAAATTTGTCTAGCAATACACCATTCCCACATTTTGACAACTATATTATTGCATGCTGTTGACTTAGTACCTCCCATTGCATTTACATAAGCAACAGCTGTAGTATTATCCATTTGCAACTGTATATGAATATTCTGTTCTTTAGAACAAAGGGATTGCAGTGTATATAATGCTGCCAATATTTCTAGGTAATTGATATGGTGTCGACTTTCTTCTAAAGTCCATCGACCACCTGTTGACTTGTGAGATCTACATGCACCCCAACCTTTTAGAGATGCATCAGATTGCATTACTATGTTTGGAAGTCGATGAGACACTGGGCAATTAGCAGTGTCTATATTTTCAATCCACCATTGAAGGTCTTTCTTAGATAAATCAGATAATGCCATTCTAGCATCAAAATTTCCAGCCTTTGCTTTTAATGCCTCTGTTTTTTCTATTTCTAATGATCGATAGTGGAGTGGGCCATATTGAGCTCCTGGAAAATTTGAGACTATAAGCCCTATGACTTCAGCAACATCTCTAATAGTTGGCCAGTGTTTTGCCATAAGAGATGTGCATGCTTGTTTTAACTTTACTGTCTTTACTGCTGTGGGTGTCACAAGCATAAGAACAGAGTTTAGTTTGAACCCCAAGAAAGTCACTGTTTGTGATGGTTCAAATACTGATTTCTCCAAATTGACTAAAAAGCCAAGTTTTAGAAATAATTCATTTGTGTCTGAGACATTAGTCTTACATTCATTATATGTGTCTCCTTGTAAGTAGGAGTCATCAATGTAACCTACATTTAGGTGTCCCATTTCACGTAATGTTGCATACACTGGTTTTAACAATTTAGTAAACAATCTGGGTGCAGATGCTAACCCATTAGGAAGACATGTATATTGATACATTTTGTCTCTCCATCTGAATTTCAAAAACTTCTGGTGCTCCCTTGCAATAGGTACCATATAATATGCATCTTTTAAATCGATTGATGCCATATAGCAGTTAGGTCTCATCAACCGTACTGCAGATTTCAATGTGTCCATCTTAAAATGATGGTACTCTACTGATTGATTTAATGGTCGCAAGTTCAGTATTAATCTGTACTTTCCAGTTTTCTTATGCCTTACAAATATATTAGAGATATAACCATCATGACTTGTTTCTTGTGCTTCTTTAAGCACTCCTTTTGAAATCAATTGGTCTATTTCACCATTGATTATTTCTCTCTCTATTTGAGTAAACTTAATTTCCCTTGGAATATATGTCTGTGATGGTGGTTTGTCGTCATAAAATTCAATATGACAATGAGAAACAATATCCAGAATTATAGCATCAGAAGTAATATCTTCCCATTGAGAGACAAAATGTTTCAATCTACCACCTATGGGTATTGCTGTATTTCTCACCTGGTCTATTTCTGTGACAGTCCTCTCCCCTCCCCTTTCTTCTTGGGGTTGGAGTATGAGCGCCACTGGGAAAAAGGCTTGAAACCTCTGTTTCCATAGCCCCTTCCTCTACTTGTGTATCTTCCACCACCTCTGTAATTTCCTCTGCTACGTCCTCTGAAGTTAGCAATTCTTTTACCAACTTGGTTGGCTTCTGAAATGTCCTTTAAATGTTTAGAGATGTCATCTCCAAACAAATGTGTGGTAAAGCTAACAGTTGGTGAACACAGGTGCCTGTAACTGTCATTCAGTTCTGGCTTAATATAGTCTCTCCTTCTCATATTCAGCATGAAATTTGCATGAGCTGACAATGCAATACTGTCAATACCTTTTGTTATTAGCTCAGATGTGTTGATGCCGTCAATTGTGCCAGCATTTCTTGCTTCTAACACAGTGTTCACTATCGACAAAGTCCCAATTATGGACTTCACTATTGCCGTTTGTATTTTTTGTAGACGTATGTCACCAGACCGAGTTTCTGAAGTCAACTGGTCCCATATATATCAGCTGATTAACTCTGGTGGTTTGAAGTATTTCACAGTTCTCTGGCCTTACGTTTGCTTCATATTTCTCGGCCAGTTTATCGTCATTTGTGATTCCTTCCTTGAACACTGTATTAACAATGTCCGCAAGCTGTGAATTTATTGCACCCGCGCATTGGTCTTGCAGTTGCAAGTCTTGAGCGATACCAGTTAATAAACCATCTTTGTCAATGTCCTCCGAATTATCGGAAACTTGGACATCTGCCGGTGCAAGCAGTTGTTCAACTGCTGTATCAGTGTCATTACTATTAGACGTCTTGGAACGTTTTCGTCTTGGCTCATCAGTGAGTTCATCAGGAGGTGTATACCCATTAGGGTTATCCTCAAAGCCCCCATATTGACCACATGTTACGTTCGTAATTGTATTGTTAATTTGAGCAAACAAGTTTGCCATTGTCTCTTGCATACTCATCATTGACTGTGTCATGAGGTCAGTTAGAGTTCTCATTTCTTTGAGCATAGGCATTTCTACGGTTTCGCTTGAACGCTGACTTACCCGCTGTGCCTGTTTGCCTGAACTTGTACTTGGAGTCGGGTTAGGGGTAGGGTTTGGGTTCTTGTCCGTAGATTTTGAAGACGACAAGGTCTTAACCTTATGCTGTTTACCCGAGTTTGTCCTTTTTTCGGGAAGAGGGTTAGGACCACTCAACTCAAGTAGGTCAAATTCGTCTTTGTCTTCCGCCATGCTGAGACGGCTCCGAAGATGAATCATCAGTCTTACAGAGCCCAACACGCTTACGTGTTCATGCGTCGAAAATTCGCAACACACTGAAGATTGCGTCATCACAACACTATCTCACGTGATCAGGAAGTGCATGATAATGAGGTAGAACTCCAATTTGCGATACTCCTTCAACCTGCACTACCTGTAAGCCTGTAACTGGAATAATAATTTTTTGATCAGACAACCAATATCATATTCAATGAATATTGTGAAAATACCAATAATTAGACATTGTACATTAATTAGATTGTCAATTTTATCCAGAAGTAGTCCAGTAATAGGTTGAAATTGTAATTGCATTTGGTCTCTCTCAATTTTGGGTGTGGACCCAAAAATCAATGTGGTTGGATTTATTTTATAATATTACCGGTATGTTTAGTTTTCAAGATATGCTTGTTATAAAATATAGCATGGACAAATTCACATGGCAGAACTGACGCAACTTGTAAATTCATCAAAATTAGGTACAGTTACTGTACATGTATATTCAATTTCTAGTTTATACAACAGTTTAGTATATAACATAGACCTTGGTTCATTTTACTTTCCAGACTAGGTTTCTTGTTAATATCATGGGACAACAAGCTGTTGAAGTGGATGACACTGAATGTAATGAAAAAATGCAAGAACTGATAGATAATATGGCCAAAGCATTTAATTACAATCAAGGTATGTATTAGTCTGTAAGGTACCCCATGACAGGATGCCCTCACACATCAGTTAACCCCTCCTATGGTGAGAGGAGGCCAGTGAGGGCAGAACGACATGATGTATTTTACAGTCTAGGTTAGTATGACAAATGAGGATATAGAAATACAGAATACAAATCTATTTGAATTTTGTAAATATACTTTTTGCAAAATACTTTAAAATAAAATCCTACTTGTCAACTTGACTCCTCAGATCATCAGAGAGACGTGAAGTCATGATTTTTATTTCAAAATGTTGTTCCAGGCAGGTTTCCTATACATAATAGAAATATTCTTCATGTCAATTCTTGCCCTAGACAGCCGTAATATGCAGGGTTTGGATTTGAATTCCTACTTTAGTCCTAGTGGACAAAGTACAAATGTATACGATCTTTTGTCTTTACAACAGGAGACATGCAAGCAGTAACAGTTGATGTGTCTCTTTACTTCATAGCTTCATTCACAAATTAATTTCAGTTCCATTTTGTGTGTTTAGCTACAGTATCATGTAAAGGAGCCATAACATTTTTTATCAAATGATGCAACAATTTCTACAATAGATGTGTTGTTTTTTCTATCTTTTTTTTTTTTTTTAGAAATTAAGGATACGCCACTCAGATTCTCTAAAAGAATAGCATTGAAAAGAGCTAAACAACAACATCATCAACAACAAAAAGACAATGAAAAAAACAACAGAAGAAAACTGAAAACAACAATGGAGCATCAAGCTATCCCCCTCCACCACCACCACCCCCACTTCCAACAATTATGACACCTGATGTCAAAACAAAGAAAACAAAGTCCAACCCACCAGGAAAACCACTAAATCAACAAAATGATACAAAGTCAACACCACTTCAAGAAAAGACAAACACAGTGAGTGATCGAGCTACTCTCAAGGAAAACAAATACAGAATAGCGTCCATCCATGATTAGTGAAAGACAAACAAGTTTAAGTTAGGGGGTCTAATCTGATTCTATTCCTAACCCTGTCTGAAGAAAAAACAAGTTTAAGTTAGGGGGTCTAATCTGATTCTATTCCTAACCTTATCTGAAGAAAAAACAAGTTTAAGTTAGGGGGTCTAATCTGATTCTATTCCTAACCCTGTCTAAAGAAAAAACAAGTTTAAGTTAGGGGGTCTCGTCTGATTCTATTCCTAACCCTATCTGACGAAAAAACAAGTTTAAGTTAGGGGGTCTAATCTGATTCTCAGTTTAAGTTAGGGGGACTAATCTGATTCCTATTAACATTAAACATCTAGGAATCCAACCATATTAACATTGGGGCATTCACCTTATTAACATCCTACAGGCTTGATACTGCCAGATCATCTATAAAAATTAAACCATGCTCAAGTTGTACATGTTCAAACAGCAAATATGGAATTTATACCCTGGCTGTATTACATCACAACAGTCCGTGCCTGTCTACATCATTGGTTCTGAGGTACTGTAAATATGAGACAAGACATTCAGAATCAGCATTATTTTCCCCACACATGCAAAGATATGATTATATTATACTTGTGACTAACAAATTTGTAACTACTTGTCTAGCAACTCATAATGACAAGGCCCCATGGGTCACTCGTATTTTCCTTGGTTGAACAAAGAAAAACATTGATTAACAATATCAGATTTTATCGATTGATATTCTGTTCTTTTTAGATTTCATCACCCCAAATAAAGAGGAAAAGTAGTGAAGGATTAAAGAAAGGAAGTGAGAAGTCAAAACTTGAGTCATCTCAAAGGTTTGTATAGTCTTCATATACACATGTTCTTGCGATATGCAATAACTTTGAAGAAAAACAGGGTGTCTTTCTGGCTGGTGAACTTTATTTGATTGTATGGTTTTTGAAAAATCAATTGGAGATTATATACAATCTATAAATGGGTTTTCATGTATTAAAATATAGAGAAATAGAAATTAGAGAATACAACACCTGGTAGGGGAATCTAACCCCTGAAGTGGCTTGGGAACTGTAAAGATGGCATTTCATGCAACAACAAACCTATGGATACTCCAGATCAGTGTGCCCTCGAAGCCATTTGACACTCACCACTGATGCACACAGTTTCTAGTGACGCACCAAAGTTTGGTGTTCCCCTATCTCTTACTATGTGGTGACTGATAAAAAATGCAGCGTAGTGATGATGACGTGATTGTAGAGGTGATTGAATTGGTATGCCTCGTCGTCCCTTATTCATAGTGTTACCCCTTGTCTTCTGATGTGGAGAGATCATCTAATTTACCATGATAACCTGCCCTGTTCTCTGACAATGATATTTGCAAAATACTACCTGTAAGTAATGAGAACCTTTCGTCATGGTGCACAAACTAATTATTGCTACATCCATGTTTATCTCACTTTCTTTCTGATATTTTCTTCTTTCTTTTTTGTTGATTCAGTCAAAGTGAATCTGTGGCAAGCTTTCATGATGAGTTGCTGAAATTCAGCCATCACAACCTGAGGTCAACAGGACAAACTAGGTAAGAACCTAAACCCTATATCAAACTGGTAAATAGTTGATCCTTTTCATTCCTAATTGTCAAATGTGATGATGGCAGTGATTTATGATTATTATTTAACGTTTAACATTTATTTCATTTCTAAAGTGCTTCCTCTGTTTTAAAAATATTCAAAAGCACTGCACAATAAATTAAAAGAGACTTTAAAAAACACCATACAAAAACTTGTATCTGTGTGTCCATACCAGTGGTATTTACCCTGCAGTGCATACCAAAAATATTATAGCCAACCTGTATGCAAATGAGTACACAATCATTCCAAGTACACTAAAGCATGTGAACACAAAGTAGTATCTCGTATGAAATTTGATGTCGTGGATAAACTTACATGTATGTAAAAATAACTGTACCCCATGATGTATGAGTGGATGTGTGACATATACTGCAGAAGTGCTTTTGGTGTTTGGTGTTGTAAGAGTGGCAGAAAGCACTGAAAGTGTGAGTGGAATTATTCCCTCCCTTTTCAATACCCACACTAATACCTTAAACCTAGTGAGATCTATCACAAACAGAAAATCCCCACCTCCTTGCGAGCAATCCAGAAAATGAAGTTTAGAACATTTATTGGAACAAGTGTTACAACAATTGCTTTTTTGTATTTTGGAATCTCCGGCTCATGTGAAAAATTCATTAGAGTAAAGGGTAATATACAACCCATAATACCAAAGTAAAGCATTTTCTGTATGTACCACAAATATTTATAGCATCCATATCAAGTGTAAAAGTATACTGTTTCATTTGCTAATTGACCACATTAGAAAGGCCACATGCTAGGCTTGTAAATAAATCAATTGAAACAGTACACTTTTACACCTGATGTAAATGCTATAAACAAGTGTAACACACAGAGAAAGTGCTTTACTTCAGTGTTACTCTTTGTATATTGAAATATGATTTTCTCCATATTTGTTTCAGAATACCTGGGGGAACTCCATACATTAACAGCAACAGCAGAAGGAAATTCTCTGCCCCAAAAGAAATTCTGTAACACAAGAAGTCCACTTTACAGCATTGCTAGTCCTAGTAGTGAATTCAATAGTCCAAACGACAGTGCCTTTACCTCTCCTTGAAAGAGAAGTCGGCTTTCAGTCTTTTCAAACTTTGTACATATTAGTCATTTTTGATGGCTTCAGTTCAGAGTGATTGCAGTCAGTTGGTTGATAGTCAACTAGTTAATCATTACCTGTGTATATACTTCTGTTTTGTCACTTTACAAGAATCGTGTTTAAAAAAAAAAAATAAATAAAAAAATCATGTAATAGTCTTAAACCTTCTCTAGCTGCAACTGGCGTGTTTTTTTTTTATCAAATAACCAAAGGTATATTTACTAAAATTGATAAATTACTTATAAAAAACATTGTATCTGTTAATTAGTGGTCAATATTATCTGTAGGTAGTGTAGTGACCATTTTATAGTACAAATTTAGTGAAATTATCCCTCTTACTGCTATCTCTATTGATAATGGGACATCAAGTCAGCAGTAGTCTTGAACCCCTGATGTGTCTGACACTTTTTTAGCTCCGCTGTCAGCGAAAGCTGAAAGCGTAGCTTTAGGTATAGGTTGTAGAGAGTAGAGTGAATCATAGGTGTCCATCAAACTTTTATATTTTCATTATCTTCTCCGAAAGTGACACTCAGAATTCTTCGATATTTGGTGTGCATGTTTCCTGGGGGGGAGGCTATTCAGATTTGTTCATGCCAAGTTGATCTGTGCCATTTTCAATTTTTTAGGATTTTTTTCATAAAATGACATTTTCATCATCTCCTCACGTACTTCTTGTCAGATTGCTTTGATATCTGATGTGTTGATGCGCAGGGGGTAGCTTACTTAGATTTGTTAATTTCAAGTCAGCACATCTTCTTTTCTATTTTTTGTGATTTTTTTTTTTGTAATTTAAAAAAAAAATGAATATGTTAATGAGTATTATGACCGACACCATATTGGAAATCAGTCCGCGAGACTTTAGGTAAACTGCAACTTTTCAAAAGACACTATTGATGTCAAACAAGCAATGTAATATGTGCTGTAGTCTTAATTCTACACATTGTGCGCCCAAATGACAAATATTTGTTCGAAACAGGGTTGTAAACTTCAAATCAAATTCTCCACCCCTCCTACAGAATGGTTCATTCCAGTATACGCACCTCACGATCAAGTGAGAAGTCGTGCATGCCTGAACTGAAGTGTATGGGACGATTTTTGACAGAGTCAGTCGTCAATAAAAACGATAATACTCTTTCTAAAATTATCACATTTTGAAAGGGAAAGTACTTTGTGGTTCATTTATGGAGTTTTGTTTTTGTACGATCAATATTGGTGGCAAAATTACAGTGTCAAAATTACTGATGTGGTAATGCACGACAAGTGAGTTTCCGTACGGCGACAATCCCAAGTACCCGGATGCACGAGGGACTAACCCGGAAGCAAGTCGTTGCCAGCCATACGTTACAGTGGTAACATCGTCCGAGAAATCGCTGCGTTCAGAGTGTCATTATTCACAGAATTGTTTTTTTTCGAGTGAAAACCTGTCTTGAATTGTATAACTCTAACAAATGAAGACATGTCAAGTTATATTTTGAAAGTTGTATCGCTAGTTTGAGACGATTTCCTCACGTACTATCGAGGCTTGGACCTTACTCCAGTTCAGCGGGAAGTTTAGCCAGTTCGATAATTCTTTCTGTCTAAAACAGATTTTGTTTTTGTGATGAAAAGAAATTTAAAAAAAAGATCACTTCAACCATTTCGTTGTGTTTTCTTTATGAAAGGTAATCGAACATGAACGAGTGTTACCGCTGTAACGTATGGCTGAGAATGACTCTCTTCCGGGTACTTGTCGCCGTACGGAAACTACGATGGCGATTAATACATTTCTTCCCTATATATATCTACTACAACTAGTACAAGTTGAATGTTGTTGACTTGGTAAATTTGTTAGAAAATTGAAATTCAAATTGCCTCAAAATTATTTTAGATCCCTAGTTTATTTCATTCATCATTAACATTTTCCAGGGTTAAAGCTGTAAGACACTGGAATTATTTATAGCCAACCTCAAAATCCTCTTTTTTTCTTTTTCTTGTGTGCATTAAATTTCCCAGTCATTTTTTTTTTTTTAAAGATTTTGTGTAATTTTTCATAACAGTAGATTTATGTTATAAAATGGTGACTATGGTATCAAAGTACAATACATTACCAACTTCTGTGTAAAATGTGTTTTATAGTGAGACATCATATGAAACCAGTAACCACTTTATTACATCGCTAAAACAAAACTGCATAGTGAAGAACTGAACCACTTCTACATGTCACCAAAATACAAAAAAAAACAACAACAAAAAAACAGCGGAGCTATTCTGACCGATAGGTCGCTTGTTAGTCCCCGCGGACGAAGTCCGGAACGGGAACTTATGGATTGGGTTCCGTCTGTCCGTCCGTCCGTCCGTCCGTCCGTCCGCAGCCGTTTCTTGGAGATGCCTGGACCGATTTTTTTCAAACTTGGTACAGGGGCAACATGCTATGGCATACATATGCACGTCAATTTGTTTTATGATACGATCCAATATGGCCGCCTAGCAACCATTTTGTTTGCGAATTTTCCCTGTCTGAAGCCATAACTCAGACATGCTTTAACAGATCTCATTCAAAGTTGGTATTAGGACAGTGTTCTATGACATACATGTGCATATTCATTGTTGTCATGATACGATCCAATATGGCCGCCTAGCAGCCATTTTGTTTGTGAATTTTCATGTCCAAAGCCATAACTCAGACATGCTTAAACAGATCTCATTCAAAGTTGACATTAGGACAGTGTTCTATGACATACATGTGCATATCCATTTTCGTCGTGATATGATCCAATATGGCTGCCTGGCAGCCATTTTGTTTGCGAATTTTCATGTCCAAAGCCATAACTCAGACATGCTTTAACAGATCTCATTCAAAGTTGGTATTAGGACAGTGTTCTATGACATACATGTGCATATCCATTTTCGTCGTGATACGATCCAATATGGCTGCCTGGCAGCCATTTTGTTTGTGAATTTTCCAAAAAGCCATAACTCAGACTCCATTTTCATCGTGATATGATCCCCCATACCCAACCAATCCTTTATTGTTGTAGGCATGTTACATGTCCAACAAGCACACACAACATATCTAAGTCTGTTTGTTTTAGGTTCACAAATGTTGTTGCGTGATCACAGTAGTGATAATTCCTTAAAACCCAATTATAGCGGGGACTATGTCATTCTCCATGACTTGTTTTATATTGTATTGTATGGTGAAATAAATTTTGTATTAAACTATGAGATGATCACATAGTTTTCATAAGAATGTTTAATTTCAATATATTTAATGCTATTGCCTGTAAAAGCGCCCTCTACCGATATCAGTAAGTATAAAACTCAGTGATCACCTATACTGTGAAGCTTTGATGTAACTCAGCATAAATTGATAGTTATAATAATTATCATATAGTTTTAATTGTAAGAATATTAATTATTCTGACGAAACAATTTTAGTTTGGTTTGAGGTACAGTTTCAGGAAAACAAAATATTGCTGCAGATGCTAGACTGCCATCATATCATCATTGAGTGGGCGAGTTTGTGGTGTGTGTGTGTAAACATGTATTGCATATGTGTGCTGCAGCGCTGAGCACGTGGTGTGTGTGGGCGTAAGAGTGCAAACATACCATCTTCAGTTTATTAGGACTATTCGAGTCATATTGTATCATTTCATATGGATCTTCCTTCTAATAAAACGTAGATAGTACAACAGGTTATCCTATGGAAAGCTACAACTGACTTAAGTGTGCAATTACTATTATTGTATGTGCAAATACTATGTTATTATGTGCATTCAATAGTTTATTATGTGCTTACCTTATAAGCTTAAGTTATTATGTGCATACTGTATTATTCTATGTACAGTTACTATTATTGTATGTGCAAAAACTATGTTATTATGTGCATTTAATAGTTTATTATGTACTTACCTTAAGTTATTATGTGCATACTGTATTATTCTATGTACAGTTACTATTATTGTATGTGCAAACACTATGTTAGTATGTGCATTTAATAGTTTATTATGTACAGTTACTATTATTGTATGTGCAAACACTATGTTATTATGTGCATTTAATAGTTTATTATGTACAGTTACTATTATTGTATGTGCAAACACTATGTTATTATGTGCATTGAATAGTTTATTATGTACAGTTACTATTATTGTATGTGCAAACACTGTTATTATGTGCATTAAATAGTTTATTATGTACAGTTACTATTATTGTATGTGCAAACACTATGTTATTATGTGCATTGAATAGTTTATTATGTACAGTTACTATTACTGTATGTGCAAACACTGTTATTATGTGCATTTAATAGTTTATTATGTACAGTTACTATTATTGTATGTGCTAACACTATGTTATTATGTGCATTAAATAGTTTATTATGTACTAACATTAAGTTATTATGTGCATACTGTATTATTCAATGTACAGTTACTATTATTGTATATGCTAACGCTATGTTATTATGTGCATTAAATAGTTTATTATGTACTAACCTTAAGTTATTATGTGCATACTATATTATTAAATGTACAGTTACTATTATTGTATGTGCAACCGCTGTTATTATGTGCATTAAATAGTTTATTATTCACTGTTACTACTATTGTATGTGCTAACACTATGTTATTATGTGCATTAAATAGTTTATTATGTACCAACCTTAGGTTATTATGTGCATACTGTGTTATTCAATGTACAGTTACTATTATTGTATGTGCTAACATTATATTATTATGTGCATTAAATAGTTTATTATGTACTAACCCTAAGTTATTATGTGCATACTGTATTATTCAATGTACAGTTACTATTATTGTATGTGCTAACGCTATGTTCATGGACAGACTTTAGGACATTATGTGCATACTCAACATAGTACTATCATTGTTCTGTATGGAGGATTTTGAGAGAGAAAAAATTTGTTTCCAGGTGAACCAGAAAAAAAAATTTGATCCTGTAATGGCTTGAGAAAAAAAAATTGTTATAACAGACAGAAGTGAAAAAAAAATTGTCACAATGCACCAGAAATGAGCAAATTTGGAAACCTTATTCTCATGTATTCTTTGGCAGCGCGGCGCTATAGGCGCCGCAAATGTTTTTAATACAAGTATAAATTCCTGGTTTTTTTCCAGCACTTATCATTAAAACATGCACTATATAGCTCTGCTTTAAACCCAAGTGCACACAAAGTTTTCCTTTCCTTTTCTGACCCAAGAAAACATATTTCAGGATTTTGGTTGCAATATCTCAATGACAGTCAATATCTGAAGGGGACTATTTGGTTTCTGTAAATTAAGACAATTTAAAAAACAAGACAGGAGTCTATAAACTAGTGTTAAAATCAATATATTTTTCTTTCAATATAAATCTCTTATAAAGATGTACAAATAAATCTTTCTCAAGTTGACAATGAAAATTGAGGAACAACAAATATAACGAAATACAAAAAATTATATCTTCCCTGAGAACTTAGAGGAATTGACTGATTCAAAGAAAAGCAGGTTTAGTACTGATCAGAGTTGATTTTGGAACTGTTCTATAATTTAAAGTTGTAATTTAACGTAGACAGACGTCTTTCATACTAACTGCTAATTCTTCTACTTGCACAGAACAAGTTATTTAGAGGTACAGTTGTGAACCATTGTGACGTGGTATAGGTATGGACAACGCATTCAAACTTAATGACTAATTAAAAAAAAATTGCACTGCTACGTCCACTTGAAAAAAAAATTGATGCAGGACTGACAGTAGAAAAAAAAAATTGCTCCCATACCTACTTCCTCCATACCCCCCCCCCCCCCCCAGAAATCAAATGGTTCTCCCCTTAGTTACGGTAGATCTCGATCTAGACGATCTAGTTGCCGCACGAGTTGGACCGGGCCCTGCCAGCTCCCTGCTTTCTGCCCGGCCCGCCCCAAATACGTAGACAGGCAATAGAAAACAACATGGCGGCTAAAGAGTTGTCGGTTCTCGAGAAAGTCAACGAAAATTTCCTGTTATGTGGTATTTGTTTGGAGCGATACAAAACCCCTAAACTTCTACCATGTCTACACAGTTTCTGTGAGTCGTGTTTGGAAACATTAGTGGAGAAACGTGGTGGTGATGTGATCATCTGTCCTACATGTCGACGTTCCTTTCAACTATACTGGAGAACGGCGTAATAGGTATTCCTACTGATTCGTTTCTACATGAATTAACTGAAACTTTCAGAAAACAAGACGAAGGGTTAGCTGATTCAGAGAAATGTGAGGGATGTCTGCAGGGAGAACGTGTTAAACATTGTGTAGAGTGTGGTTTTGATATGTGTAGAATTTATGTTGCTTCACACGGTCGATTTCCTGCTAACAGATCACACCATCTCATGACCTTGGAAGATTTCCAGTCTGCTAAGTCCGATGACCCCATCTCAGTACGGCACCTTTATACTGTATCTGTCACCCAGGCAATCAGCTTGAATTCTTCTGTGATACTTCTTGTGATAAAACGGCCTGTATGGCATGCATAGTTTTAGATCATCCACGACCAGATCATACATACAGGCACCTGAAAGAAGCGCGCCACAGAATACTCAAAGAAATTTGAAGAAATGTTAGGGATACTGAAAGCAAAAGAAATCGAAGCCAAGAAAAGTCAAACATCAGTCAAACAGGTGTTAGAAGCACTTGACAAGTGTTACCACACAGAGGAACACAAGTTGAAAGACCACGTCCAAAAGACGATAGATGAAGTTATCCGTTTAATACAACAAAGTGGTGATACATTACTGAGAGAACTAAAAGAAGAATATGATATAGAAAGATGAATTTGGACGCACAGGTGAAAGAACTAGAAGGTGCTGAAAACGACCTGTCCCATACGAGAGAATATACCAATAACGTGATGCACTATATGGGAGTGCTGGTCAACTGATGGTTGCCAAGAAGGGTATCTCTGCACAAGTAGATGTATTACTGAACGTAGAGACAGAAACAGAGCCGATAGAAGACGATTATTTGAAGTTCTTATCATTTGATGACTTCTGTGATGCAAGGTGTGTTGGTGAAATACAGAAACATGATGCCAGCTATAAGCTATCCACCATTCCAGAGTTTGTTAGAGTAGGTGATGATATAAAAGTAACCATGGCAACTGACACTCCACAAAAGACGAACAGAGCAATCAAGATTGAGGCTGTTTTAAAGAAACCTGATGACAGCATAGATGATGTAGAAGTGACGAAGAATAACGATAACACATGGACACTAAACACACGTGGAAATATCTGTGGAAAACATGAATTGTCAGTCTCTTTACGTAAGAAAGCTGTAAACGGGTCACCAGCTTGTTTTTCGAAAGAAAGGATTAATTTGGCAGACTGGCAAATCTGGGAGTGGATTAGGGGAGCTGAACAATCCCTGGGGTATTCGTCCAACAAGAGATGGACATTTACAAGTATGTGAAAGGAACAATCATAGATTACAAACATTCACATCAAAAGGCCAACCAAACACTATAATACAGTTCAGTAACATCTCATCCACTGTTACACCAGTCTATTCAGTACAGGCAGATAATGGTGATATATTTACCACTGATCATGGAAGTGAGCAGGTTATCGTTCATGAGGAAAATGGTCACGTGATGAGACGGTTTGGAAAGGGTACGATGAAATGGACGTATGGAATCGCCATTAGTCCTCTGAATGAAATGGTTTATGTCGTAGATTACAGTGGTCATTGTATATATATATATACAACCAAGATGGAAACCTGTACAAAACTTTCGGCACTAAAGGTCAAGGCCAAGGTCAGCTTTATAATCCTCTTGATATCAAGGTTGACCATGATGGTAAAGTGTTTTTGTCAGAATACTGTAATCATCGAATCCAAGTGTTCAACTCTGAGGGTCAGTATCTGTATTCATTTGGAAGTCAAGGTTCAGGTGATGGACAGATGAATTACCCGACAGGATTGGCCCTTGACAGTGCTAGTAATGTTTATGTCTGTGATCGCACCAACAACAGAGTGCTGAAATTTACTTCAGATGGTGAATTTATCAGTCGTATTGACAGTGATGATAATCCATGCAGTTATCCATATGGTGTATATGTTACTGATGACAAACCATTGGGAAATGTTGTTGTAGTTAACTATGGTAACAACTGTGTACAGATGTTTGCACAGTAAGTGACAAATCACAACCGACAGAGAATTCAGCGTTCTGAGTGTCGCCGTCGTAGTAGTAGTAGAGTCACGTGTTAAATCACTACACACCTTCAGGAACAGAGGGAATAAAACGACTATATATGCCTTCACAGAAATTTGTACACTCTGCTTCTTTTATAAGCAATGACATTTTTTGTGTGTTAAACAATTATCACGTTTCAATGGAAACAAATAATTTATTGGAAAAAATGGTTCCAGTTTGGAATCTGAGAGTAATTCGTATAAGCCCCATATCTATGTAACAATTTATAGAAATTACAAATTTCTAAGAATATATCAAATGATTATTAAATATAGTTATGAGAATACACTACAGAATAATATATGAATATAAAATCAAAATAAAGAAAACAACTTGAAATACATATATCATGATATTTCGACTATGTTTTCCAAATCCTTGAGTATATTTGATTACTTTTTATTACTTGTCTAAAACGTATTATCTTTACAGACTTAGTTAGGTTAGTAACATTGTAGTTCTAAGAATAATAAACCGGAAAGCCATATATTGGACACTGAAGCACTTATTGTCTTGTTTTTACTTCAGATAAATATTTCCTTTGGCACTTGTGTAATTCAGATAAGTCTGTCTGTCTGTCTGTCTGTCTGTCTGTATATGCGTATATGTGTGTGTATGTATGTATGTATGTATGTCTGTCTGTCTGTCTCTGTCTCCCTCCCTCCCTCCCTTTCTCTCTCTCTCTCTCTCTCTCTCTCTCTCTCTCTCTCTCTCTCTCTCTCTCTCTCTCTCTCTCTCTCTCTCTCTCTCTCTCTCTCTCTCTCTCTCTCTGCAGTCTTTTTTGAACAATCAAACCTCAGGAGAACCCGTAATTGTACACAATTGTACACTTCATTTACCTACCATACATTTAATTATGAGGCAATCAATAGCCAAGCAATTGTGTGTGTCTGCCAAAATATCTCTGAATAGGTAAGTTAAAGTGTAGGTAATATAGCCATACAGTTGTATAATAATGTATTGACTCGGGTAAAATTGGGTTATTGAAGACAATTTTCCAGTACTCTATGGCTTTAGATAATGTGTATATTTCTCTGGGGAGAATTACGGACTGCGAGGGCACCCCCTCCCTTTTGGCGGCAGTTTTGTAGCCATTTGTTTCTGTTAAGATTTTGCTGTGAGCTTACTTTGTGCTATGTAGTTTAATTCTTGTTTTTTTCCCATCCCTCCCACCCGTTGGTTGATGTGGAGTGTGTTATCACTTTCAGATATTAAAGCACACCCCACTTTCTCCCATTTTTATTCCTAGTAGAAATTTGTATGGTTTGAAATGTTATGTCATTAGATGGCCTTCTACATGTCCTTATTTGTTTTTAAAGTGCGTACTGTCTCTCCCCACTAGCTATCATGGAGGATTCTTTTTTCTGCCAGAATCAAGATTGTAAGATAAAACCTTGCTGACTAGGTACCAGTATCTCAAAGTACAGTCCAATGTGAGACCTTTTTCGCAAAGCCCACATATATTTATTTTTTTAAAGAAATATCACCCCTGACCGACCCTATACCACTTCATTTGGGAAAGAGATGAAACTAATAGAAGTCCTCCATCACAGGATTATGAAATGGAAGTATCATAAACACGTACACATACAATTACTATTTAATTTGTTTAACCGACCAATCATATATGATGAGAAAAATAGACAAATCGTGAAATGTAGAAGGAATAGATTGGATAATTCTGTTTATAGCAATAGATGATAGATGACTAAACAAAATAAACCTAATAATAAGAAAAGAATCAAAATAAACCAAAAGTCCTGTTGTCAATATTAAGCCCGTTTATAGACAGACATGCAGACATACATACATACATACATACATACATACATACATACATACAGACATACAGACATACAGACACATACACTCATGCAACTTGTTCATTAACGGTTTGGATAAATATAATAAATAAAATTACTAATATGATAACAATCAAAATATCAAATAAAATTAAGACTACAATGTCTCTGTTGTTAACATTCCAAGTCCACTAACAGACACTCACAATGCACACATACACTTGTTCGTTAACTGTTAACATGAGGTTTTGATAAAGATTCGATAGCTGAACTTCATATATTTCTTCATTTGAGACATTCATAAAGATCAAAACATTCAATTCAAATGTCAATAAATGAATATCAATAAAGGAATAAAATGATGATAAACCTAAATTGACCCGACATCTTTACTAAGAATAACAACAACTTAGCTGTAATTCACGTGTACGAATATTCATAACAAGAGAGATGGCATAGCCAATATTTATTTACTCTAGTAAGTATTTACCCTTGTAAGTTCTGAATATTTATTTACCTGAAAATGTCATAATCCTTCCGATAATCCCGGTAGTCTGAGAGAGTGGAACACGAATTGTGTGATTAAATTAATCGTACGCTCTGAACCTATGCGTATGTTACATTTTGTTTTTACTAGAATAAAGATGACAACGTGAAAAATAATCCCACAAATAATCACACGCACCATAAGAAGGAATATCTCACGAACCCTAGGGTTTTTTGTCATATAGACTCTCCTGCGACTCGCATGAGACTAATAGAATCCAAAGCCCCTCTGTAATGAGACTGAATATCTCACATGAGTTTTGGTAAAAAACATTTATCGACGAGTGTGAGATACTCCATCTTAGACCATTGGTGTATGGGATTATTTTCCTAACGAGTGTGAGATACTCCATATTAGACCATTGGTGTGTGGGATTATTTTGATAACGAGTGTGAGATACATCTTAGACCATTGGTGTGTGGGATTATTTTCCTAACGAGTGTGAGATACTCCATCTTAGACCATTGGTGTATGGGATTATTTTCCTAACGAGTGTGAGATACTCCATCTTAGACCATTGGTGTGTGGGATTATTTTCCTAACGAGTGTGAGATACTCCATCTTAGACCATTGGTGTGTGGGATTATTTTCCTAACGAGTGTGAGATACTCCATCTTAGACCATTGGTGTGTGGGATTATTTTCCTAACGAGTGTGAGATACTCCATCTTAGACCATTGGTGTGTGGGATTATTTTCCTAACGAGTGTGAGATACTTCATCTTAGACCATTGGTGTGTGGGATTATTTTCCTAACGAGTGTGAGATACTCCATCTTAGACCATTGGTGTGTGGAATTATTTTCCTAACGAGTGTGAGATACGCCATATTAGACCATTGGTGTATGGGATTATTTTCCTAACGAGTGTGAGATACTCCATCTGAGACCATTGGTGTATGGGATTATTTTCCTAACGAGTGTGAGATACTTCATCTTAGACCATTGGTGTATGGGATTATTTTCCTAACGAGTGTGAGATACTCCATCTTAGACCATTGGTGTATGGGATTATTTTCCTAACGAGTGTGAGATACTCCATCTTAGACCATTGGTGTGTGGAATTATTTTCCTAACGAGTGTGAGATACGCCATATTAGACCATTGGTGTATGGGATTATTTTCCTAACGAGTGTGAGATACTTCATCTTAGACCATTGGTGTATGGGATTATTTTCCTAACGAGTGTGAGATACTCCATCTTAGACCATTGGTGTGTGGGATTATTTTCCTAACGAGTGTGAGATACTCCATCTGAGACCATTGGTGTATAGGATTATTTTCCTAACGAGTGTGAGATACTTCATCTTAGACCATTGGTGTATGGGATTATTTTCCTAACGAGTGTGAGATACTCCATCTTAGACCATTGGTGTATGGGATTATTTTCCTAACGAGTGTGAGATACTTCATCTTAGACCATTGGTGTGTGGGATTATTTTCCTAACGAGTGTGAGATACTCCATATTAGACCATTGGTGTGTGGGATTATTTTCCTAACGAGTGTGAGATACTCCATATTAGACCATTGGTGTGTGGGATTATTTTCCTAACGAGTGTGAGATACTCCATCTTAGACCATTGGTGTGTGGGATTATTTTCCTAACGAGTGTGAGATACTCCATCTTAGACCATTGGTGTGTGGGATTATTTTCCTAACGAGTGTGAGATACTCCATCTTAGACCATTGGTGTATGGGATTATTTTCCTAACGAGTGTGAGATACTCCATATTAGACCATTGGTGTGTGGGATTATTTTGATAACGAGTGTGAGATACATCTTAGACCATTGGTGTGTGGGATTATTTTCCTAACGAGTGTGAGATACTCCATCTTAGACCATTGGTGTGTGGGATTATTTTCCTAACGAGTGTGAGATACTCCATCTTAGACCATTGGTGTATGGGATTATTTTCCTAACGAGTGTGAGATACTCCATCTGAGACCATTGGTGTATAGGATTATTTTCCTAACGAGTGTGAGATACTTCATCTTAGACCATTGGTGTATGAGATTATTTTCCTAACGAGTGTGAGATACTTCATCTTAGACCATTGGTGTGTGGGATTATTTTCCTAACGAGTGTGAGATACTCCATCTTAGACCATTGGTGTGTGGAATTATTTTCCTAACGAGTGTGAGATACGCCATATTAGACCATTGGTGTATGGGATTATTTTCCTAACGAGTGTGAGATACTCCATCTGAGACCATTGGTGTATAGGATTATTTTCCTAACGAGTGTGAGATACTCCATCTTAGACCATTGGTGTATGGGATTATTTTCCTAACGAGTGTGAGATACTCCATCTTAGACCATTGGTGTGTGGAATTATTTTCCTAACGAGTGTGAGATACGCCATATTAGACCATTGGTGTATGGGATTATTTTCCTAACGAGTGTGAGATACTTCATCTTAGACCATTGGTGTATGGGATTATTTTCCTAACGAGTGTGAGATACTCCATCTTAGACCATTGGTGTGTGGGATTATTTTCCTAACGAGTGTGAGATACTCCATCTGAGACCATTGGTGTATAGGATTATTTTCCTAACGAGTGTGAGATACTTCATCTTAGACCATTGGTGTATGGGATTATTTTCCTAACGAGTGTGAGATACTCCATCTTAGACCATTGGTGTATGGGATTATTTTCCTAACGAGTGTGAGATACTTCATCTTAGACCATTGGTGTGTGGGATTATTTTCCTAACGAGTGTGAGATACTCCATATTAGACCATTGGTGTGTGGGATTATTTTCCTAACGAGTGTGAGATACTCCATATTAGACCATTGGTGTGTGGGATTATTTTCCTAACGAGTGTGAGATACTCCATCTTAGACCATTGGTGTGTGGGATTATTTTCCTAACGAGTGTGAGATACTCCATCTTAGACCATTGGTGTGTGGGATTATTTTCCTAACGAGTGTGAGATACTCCATCTTAGACCATTGGTGTATGGGATTATTTTCCTAACGAGTGTGAGATACTCCATATTAGACCATTGGTGTGTGGGATTATTTTGATAACGAGTGTGAGATACATCTTAGACCATTGGTGTGTGGGATTATTTTCCTAACGAGTGTGAGATACTCCATCTTAGACCATTGGTGTGTGGGATTATTTTCCTAACGAGTGTGAGATACTCCATCTTAGACCATTGGTGTATGGGATTATTTTCCTAACGAGTGTGAGATACTCCATCTGAGACCATTGGTGTATAGGATTATTTTCCTAACGAGTGTGAGATACTTCATCTTAGACCATTGGTGTATGAGATTATTTTCCTAACGAGTGTGAGATACTTCATCTTAGACCATTGGTGTGTGGGATTATTTTCCTAACGAGTGTGAGATACTCCATCTTAGACCATTGGTGTGTGGAATTATTTTCCTAACGAGTGTGAGATACGCCATATTAGACCATTGGTGTATGGGATTATTTTCCTAACGAGTGTGAGATACTCCATCTGAGACCATTGGTGTATAGGATTATTTTCCTAACGAGTGTGAGATACTCCATCTTAGACCATTGGTGTATGGGATTATTTTCCTAACGAGTGTGAGATACTCCATCTTAGACCATTGGTGTGTGGAATTATTTTCCTAACGAGTGTGAGATACGCCATATTAGACCATTGGTGTATGGGATTATTTTCCTAACGAGTGTGAGATACTTCATCTTAGACCATTGGTGTGTGAGATTATTTTGTCAACGAGTGTGAGATACTTCATCTTAGACCATTGGTGTATGGGATTATTTTCCTAACGAGTGTGAGATACTCCATCTTAGACCATTGGTGTGTGGAATTATTTTCCTAACGAGTGTGAGATACGCCATATTAGACCATTGGTATATGGGATTATTTTCCTAACGAGTGTGAGATACTTCATCTTAGACCATTGGTGTATGGGATTATTTTCCTAACGAGTGTGAGATACTTCATCTGAGACCATTGGTGTATGGGATTATTTTCCTAACGAGTGTGAGATACTCCATCTTAGACCATTGGTATGTGGGATTATTTTCCTAACGAGTGTGAGATACTCCATTTTTGGCCATTGGTGTGTGGGATTATTTTCCTAACGAGTGTGAGATACTCCATCTTAGACCATTGGTGTGTGGGATTATTTTCCTAACGAGTGTGAGATACTCCATCTTAGACCATTGGTGTGTGGGATTATTTTCCTAACGAGTGTGAGATACTCCATCTGAGACCATTGGTGTATAGGATTATTTTCCTAACGAGTGTGAGATACTTCATCTTAGACCATTGGTGTATGGGATTATTTTCCTAACGAGTGTGAGATACTCCATATTAGACCATTGGTGTGTGGGATTATTTTGATAACGAGTGTGAGATACATCTTAGACCATTGGTGTGTGGGATTATTTTCCTAACGAGTGTGAGATACTCCATCTTAGACCATTGGTGTGTGGGATTATTTTCCTAACGAGTGTGAGATACTCCATCTTAGACCATTGGTGTATGGGATTATTTTCCTAACGAGTGTGAGATACTCCATCTGAGACCATTGGTGTATAGGATTATTTTCCTAACGAGTGTGAGATACTTCATCTTAGACCATTGGTGTATGAGATTATTTTCCTAACGAGTGTGAGATACTTCATCTTAGACCATTGGTGTGTGGGATTATTTTCCTAACGAGTGTGAGATACTCCATCTTAGACCATTGGTGTGTGGAATTATTTTCCTAACGAGTGTGAGATACGCCATATTAGACCATTGGTGTATGGGATTATTTTCCTAACGAGTGTGAGATACTCCATCTGAGACCATTGGTGTATAGGATTATTTTCCTAACGAGTGTGAGATACTCCATCTTAGACCATTGGTGTATGGGATTATTTTCCTAACGAGTGTGAGATACTCCATCTTAGACCATTGGTGTGTGGAATTATTTTCCTAACGAGTGTGAGATACGCCATATTAGACCATTGGTGTATGGGATTATTTTCCTAACGAGTGTGAGATACTTCATCTTAGACCATTGGTGTGTGAGATTATTTTGTCAACGAGTGTGAGATACTTCATCTTAGACCATTGGTGTATGGGATTATTTTCCTAACGAGTGTGAGATACTCCATCTTAGACCATTGGTGTGTGGAATTATTTTCCTAACGAGTGTGAGATACGCCATATTAGACCATTGGTATATGGGATTATTTTCCTAACGAGTGTGAGATACTTCATCTTAGACCATTGGTGTATGGGATTATTTTCCTAACGAGTGTGAGATACTTCATCTGAGACCATTGGTGTATGGGATTATTTTCCTAACGAGTGTGAGATACTCCATCTTAGACCATTGGTATGTGGGATTATTTTCCTAACGAGTGTGAGATACTCCATTTTTGGCCATTGGTGTGTGGGATTATTTTCCTAACGAGTGTGAGATACTCCATCTTAGACCATTGGTGTGTGGGATTATTTTCCTAACGAGTGTGAGATACTCCATCTGAGACCATTGGTGTATAGGATTATTTTCCTAACGAGTGTGAGATACTTCATCTTAGACCATTGGTGTGTGGGATTATTTTCCTAACGAGTGTGAGATACTCCATCTTAGACCATTGGTGTGTGGGATTATTTTCCTAACGAGTGTGAGATACTTCATCTTAGACCATTGGTGTATGGGATTATTTTCCTAACGAGTGTGAGATACTCCATCTTAGACCATTGGTGTGTGGAATTATTTTCCTAACGAGTGTGAGATACGCCATATTAGACCATTGGTGTAAGGGATTATTTTCCTAACGAGTGTGAGATACTCCATCTGAGACCATTGGTGTATAGGATTATTTTCCTAACGAGTGTGAGATACTTCATCTTAGACCATTGGTGTATGGGATTATTTTCCTAACGAGTGTGAGATACTCCATCTTAGACCATTGGTATGTGGGATTATTTTCCTAACGAGTGTGAGATACTCCATCTTAGACCATTGGTGTGTGGGATTATTTTCCTAACGAGTGTGAGATACTCCATCTGAGACCATTGGTGTATAGGATTATTTTCCTAACGAGTGTGAGATACTTCATCTTAGACCATTGGTGTATGGGATTATTTTCCTAACGAGTGTGAGATACTCCATCTTAGACCATTGTTGTGTGGGATTATTTTCCTAACGAGTGTGAGATACTTCATCTTAGACCATTGGTGTATGGGATTATTTTCCTAACGAGTGTGAGATACTCCATCTTAGACCATTGGTGTGTGGAATTATTTTCCTAACGAGTGTGAGATACGCCATATTAGACCATTGGTGTAAGGGATTATTTTCCTAACGAGTGTGAGATACTCCATCTGAGACCATTGGTGTATAGGATTATTTTCCTAACGAGTGTGAGATACTTCATCTTAGACCATTGGTGTATGGGATTATTTTCCTAACGAGTGTGAGATACTCCATCTTAGACCATTGGTGTATGGGATTATTTTCCTAACGAGTGTGAGATACTCCATCTGAGACCATTGGTGTATAGGATTATTTTCCTAACGAGTGTGAGATACTTCATCTTAGACCATTGGTGTATGGGATTATTTTCCTAACGAGTGTGAGATACTTCGTCTTAGACCATTGGTGTATGGGATTATTTTCCTAACGAGTGTGAGATACTCCATCTTAGACCATTGGTGTATGGGATTATTTTCCTAACGAGTGTGAGATACTCCATCTTAGACCATTGGTGTATGGGATTATTTTCCTAACGAGTGTGAGATACTCCATCTTAGACCATTGGTGTATGGGATTATTTTCCTAACGAGTGTGAGATACGCCATATTAGACCATTGGTGTATGGGATTATTTTCCTAACGAGTGTGAGATACTTCATCTTAGACCATTGGTGTATGGGATTATTTTCCTAACGAGTGTGAGATACTTCATCTTAGACCATTGGTGTGTGGAATTATTTTGTCAACGAGTGTGAGATACTTCATCTTAGACCATTGGTGTATGGGATTATTTTCCTAACGAGTGTGAGATACTCCATCTTAGACCATTGGTGTGTGGAATTATTTTCCTAACGAGTGTGAGATACGCCATATTAGACCATTGGTGTATGGGATTATTTTCCTAACGAGTGTGAGATACTTCATCTTAGACCATTGGTGTATGGGATTATTTTCCTAACGAGTGTGGGATACTTCATCTTAGACCATTGGTGTGTGGGATTATTTTCCTAACGAGTGTGAGATACTTCATCTGAGACCATTGGTGTATGGGATTTTTTTCCTAACGAGTGTGAGATACTCCATCTTAGACCATTGGTGTGTGGGATTATTTTCCTAACGAGTGTGAGATACTCCATTTTTGGCCATTGGTGTGTGGGATTATTTTCCTAACGAGTGTGAGATACTCCATCTTAGACCATTGGTGTGTGAGATTATTTTCCTAACGAGTGTGAGATATTCCATCTTAGATCATTGTGTGTAGGATTACTCTTACAAAAACAAAACTGAAACATATTGGCACAGAGTGTGTGCTCGATTTAATCTCGCACTTCTTGTTTGTAGGGCTGGGAGAAACAAACTCCTAAAGTTATGACATATTTAATCTCAGTCCATTTGGTAGGCAATAGCCGTTTATAATCTGAGATCAAGCTATTTTTGTAAATAGCCAATAGTCGATATTTATCTCAGATCAAGCTATTTGGATAAATAGCCACTATTTAATTGAGATCAAGCTATTTGAGTAAATAGCCAATAGCTGTTATTTATCTGAGATCATGGTATTTTGGTAAATAGCCAATAGACGCTATATATCAGAGATCAAGCTATTTTGATAATAGCTAATAGCTGCTATTTATCTGAGGTCAAGGTATTTTGGTAAATAGGCAATAGCTGCTATTTATCTGAGATCAAGCTATTTTGGTATATAGCCAATAGCCGCTATTTATCTGAGATCAAGCGTTTTTGGTATTTAGCCAATAGCCGATATTTATCTCAGATCAAGCTATTTTGGTAAATAGCCTATAGCCACTATTTTTCTGAGATAAAGGTATTTTGGTAAATAGCCAATAGCCACTATTTATCTGAGATCAAGCTATTTAGTAAAATAGCCAATAGCCTCTATTTATCTGAGATCAAGTTATTTAGTAAAATAGCCAATAGCCGCTATTTATCTGAGATCAATCTATTTCGGTAAATAGCCATTAGCCGCTATTTATCTGAGATCTTGGGATTTTGGTAAACAGCCAATAGCCACTATTTATCTGAGATCAAGCTATTTAGTAAAGTAGCCAATAGCCTCTATTTATCTGAGATCAAGCTATTTAGTAAAATAGCCAATAGCCGCTATTTATCTGAGATCAATCTATTTGGGTAAATAGCCATTAGTAGCTATTTATTTGAGATCAAGCTGTTTGGGTAAATAGCCAATAGCTGTTATTTATCAGAGATCATGGTATTTTAGTAAAGAGCCAATAGATGCTATTTATCTGAGATCAAGCTATTTTGGTAAATAGCCAATAGCTGCTATTTTTTTTGAGATCAAGCTATTTACGAGATCAAGCTATTTGGGTAAAAAGCCAATAGCCGCTATTTATCTGAGATCAAGCTATTTGGGTAAATAGCCAATTGCCGCTATTTATCTGAGATGAAGATTTTTTGGTAATTAGCCAATAGTCGGTATTTATCTGAGATCAAGCTATTTTGGTAAATAGCCTATAGCCACTATTTTTCTGAGATAAAGGTATTTTTGTAAATAGCCAATAGCCACTATTTATCTGAGATCATAGTATTTTGGTAAATAGCAAATAGCCACTATTTATCTGAGATCAAGCTATTTGGTTAAACAGCCAATAGCCGCTATTTATCTGAGATCAACCTATTTTGGTAAATAGCCAATAGCGGCTATTTATCTGAGATCAAGCTGTTCGAGTAAATAGCCAATAGCTGTTATTTAACATGGTATTTTAGTAAATAGCCAAAAGATACTATTTATCAGAGATCAAGCTATTTTGATAATAGCCAATACCTGCTATTTATCTGAGATCAAGCTATTTTGGTAAATAGCCAATAGCTGGAATTTTTTTTTGGAGATCAAGCTATTTGGGTAAATAGCCAATAGCTGCTATTTATCTGAGATCAAGATATTTGGGTAAATAGCCAATTGCCACTGTTTTTTTAGCTCTAAGATCAAGCTATTTTTGTTAATTATCTGAGATCAAACTATTTTGGTAAATAGCCAATAGCTGCTATTTATCTGAGATCAAATTATTTCGGTAAATAACCAATACCAGTTATTTATCTGAAATCAAGCTATTTGGATAAATAGCCAATAGCCGATATCTATCTGAGATCAAGCTATGTGGGTAAATAGGCAATAGCCGCTATTTATCTAAGATCAAGCTATTTGGGTAAATAGCCAATAGCCGCTATTTATTTGAGATCAAGCTATTTTAGTAAATAGCCAATAACCGCTATTTATCTGAGATCAAGCAATTTGGGTAAATAACCAAAAGCCGCTAATTATCTGAGATCAAGCTATTTGGGTAAATAGCCAATAAATGCTATTTATCTGAGATCAAGCTATTTGGGTAAATAGGCAATAGCCGCTTTTTATCTAAGATCAAGCTATTTTGGTAAATAGCCAATAGCCGCTATTTATCTGAGATCAAGCTTTTTTGGTAATAGCCAATAGCCGTTATTTATCTGAGATCAAGCTATTTTTGTAAAAAGCCAATAGCAGCTATTTATCTGAGATCAAGCCATTTTGGTAAATAGCTAATAGCTGCTATTTACCTTAGATCAAGCTATTTGGGTAAATAGGCAATAGCCACTATTTATCTAAGATCAAGCTATTTGGGGTAAATAGGCAAAAGCCGCTAATTATCTGAGATCAAGCTATTCGGGTAAATAGCCCATAGCTGCTAATTATCTTAGATCAATCAATTTGGGTAAATAGCCAAAAGCCGCTTATTATCTGAGATCAAGCAATTTGGGTAAATAGCCAAAAGCCGCTATTTATCTGAGATCACGCTTTTTTGGTAAATAGCCAATACCCCGGTAGCCATTATTTACCTGAGATCAAGCTATTTGGGTAAATAGTCAATAGCCACTATTTATCTGAGATCAAGCAATTTGGGTAAATAACCAAAAGCCGCTAATTATCTGAGATCAAGCTATTTGGGTAAATAGCTAATAAATGTTATTTATCTGAGATCAAGCTATTTGGGTAAATAGGCAATAGCCGCTATTTATCTACGATCAAGCTATTTTGGTAAATAGCCAATAGCTGCTAATTATCTTAGATCAAGCAATTTGGGTAAATAGCCAAAAGCCGCTAATTATCTGAGATCAAGCTATTTTTGTAAATAGCCAATAGTCGCTATTTATCTGAGATCAAGATATTTTGGTAAATAGCCAAAAGCCGCTATTTATCTGAGATCAAGCTATTTGGTTGAAAAGCCAATAGCCGCTATTTATCTGAGATCAAGCTATTTGGGTAAAAAGCCAATAGCCGCTATTTATCTGAGATCAAGCTATTTTAGTAAATAGCCAATAGCCGCTATTTATCTGAGATCAAGCTCTTTGGGTAAATAGCCAATAGCCGCTATTTATCTGAGATCAAGCTTTTTGGGTAAATAGCCAATAGCTGCTATTTATCGGAGATCAAGGTATTTCCGTAATTAGCCAATAGCCGCTATTTATCTGAAATCAAGCAATTCGGGTAAATAACCAAAAGCCGCTGATTATCTGAGATCAAGCTATTTGGGTAAATAGCCAATAGCTGCTATTTATCAGAGATCAAGCTATTTTGGTAAATAACCAATAGCCGCTATTTATCTGAGATCAAGCTTTTTTGGTAAATAGCCAATACCCGTTATTTATCTGAGATCAATCTTTTTTTTGTAAATAGCCAATAGCAGCTATTTATCTGAGATCAAGCTATTTTGGTAAATAGCTAATAGCCGCTATTTACCTTAGATCAAGCTATTTGGGTAAAAAGCCAATAGCCGCTATTTATCTGAGATCAAGCTATTTGGGTAAATAGGCAATAGCCGCTATTTATCTGAGATCAAGCTTTTTGGGTAAATAGCCAATAGCCACTATTTATCTGAGATCAAGCAATTTGGGTAAATAACCAAAAGCCGCTAATTATCTGAGATCAAGATATTTTGGTAAATAGCCAAAAGCCGCTATTTATCTGAGATCAAGCTATTTGGTTGAAAAGCCAATAGCCGCTATTTATCTGAGATCAAGCTATTTGGGTAAAAAGCCAATAGCCGCTATTTATCTGAGATCAAGCTATTTTAGTAAATAGCCAATAGCCGCTATTTATCTGAGATCAAGCTCTTTGGGTAAATAGCCAATAGCCGCTATTTATCTGAGATCAAGCTTTTTGGGTAAATAGCCAATAGCTGCTATTTATCGGAGATCAAGGTATTTCCGTAATTAGCCAATAGCCGCTATTTATCTGAAATCAAGCAATTCGGGTAAATAACCAAAAGCCGCTGATTATCTGAGATCAAGCTATTTGGGTAAATAGCCAATAGCTGCTATTTATCAGAGATCAAGCTATTTTGGTAAATAACCAATAGCCGCTATTTATCTGAGATCAAGCTTTTTTGGTAAATAGCCAATACCCGTTATTTATCTGAGATCAATCTTTTTTTTGTAAATAGCCAATAGCAGCTATTTATCTGAGATCAAGCTATTTTGGTAAATAGCTAATAGCCGCTATTTACCTTAGATCAAGCTATTTGGGTAAAAAGCCAATAGCCGCTATTTATCTGAGATCAAGCTATTTGGGTAAATAGGCAATAGCCGCTATTTATCTGAGATCAAGCTTTTTGGGTAAATAGCCAATAGCCACTATTTATCTGAGATCAAGCAATTTGGGTAAATAACCAAAAGCCGCTAATTATCTGAGATCAAGCTATAAAAAGCCAATAGCCGCTATTTATCTCAGATCAAGCTATTTGGGTAAATAGTCAATAGCCACTGTTTACCTGAGATCAAGCTATTTGGGTAAATACCCAATAGCAGCTATTTATCTGAGATCAAGCTATTTTGGTAAATAGCTAATAGCCGCTATTTATCTTAGATCAAGCTATTTGGGTAAAAAGCCAATAGCTGCTATTTATCTCAGATCAAGCTATTTGGGTAAATTGCCAATAGCCGCTATTTATCTGAGATCAAGATTTTTGGGTAAATAGCCAATAGCCACTATTTATCTGAGATCAAGCAATTTGGGTAAATAACCAAAAGCCGCTAATTATCTGAGATCAAGCTATTTGGGTAAATAGCCAATAGCTGCTATTTATCTGAGATCAAGCTATTTTGGTAAATAGCCTACAGTAGCTATTTATCTGAGATCAAGCTATTTGGTTAAATAGCCAATAGCTGCTATTTATCTGAGATCAAGCTATTTTGGTAAATAGCCTACAGTCGCTATTTATCTGAGATCAAGCTATTTGGTTAAATAGGCAATAGCCACTATTTATCTAAGATCAAGCTATTTTGGTAAATAGCCTACAGTCGCTATTTATCTGAGATCAAGCTATTTGGTTAAATAGGCAATAGTCGCTATTTATCTAAGATCAAGCTATTTGGGGTATATAGGCAAAAGCCGCTATTTATCTCAGATCAAGCTATTTGGGGTAAATAGGCAAAAGCCGCTAATTATCTTAGATCAAGCAATTTGGGTAAATAGCCAAAAGCCGCTAATTATTTGAGATCAAGCTATTTGGGTAAATTGCCAATAGCCGCTATTTATCTGAGATCAAGCTTTTTTGGTAAATAGCCAATAGCCACTATTTATCTGAGATCAAGCTATTTGGGTAAATAGCCAATAGCCACTATTTATCTGAGATCAAGCAATTTGGGTAAATAACCAAAAGCCGCTAATTATCTGAGGTCAAGCTATTTGGGTAAATAGCCAATAGCTGCTATTTATCTGAGATCAAGCTATTTGGTTAAATAGGTAATAGCTGCTATTTATCTAAGATCAAGCTATTTGAGGTAAATAGGCAAAAGCCACTAATTATCTGAGATCAAGCTATTTGGGTAAATAGCCAATAGCTGCTAATTAGCTGATATCAAGCAATTTGGTTTAATAGCCAAAAGCCGCTAATTATCTGAGATCAAGCTGTTTGGGTAAAAAGCCAAAAGCTGCTATTTATCCGAGATCAAGCTTTTTTGGTAAATTGCCAATAGCCACTATTAGTGAGTAACCACACATTAACGAGAGACACACACACCAAATGAGTGGGCACAATGGGCAACTGGTTTAATGAGTTAAAAGTATCATTCACATATCACCAAACAAAAGCTGCCCTATAAGTAAGAAGTCTAAAAAAAAACAAAAAAACATTGGAAACAACATAGAAATGATGTAATGTAATAGCATGACATGTGGGTTTATCTTCATAATAGGGTTGGGTGGGAGGGTTTTGAAACACACTGCATGCGATCGAACAGCGTGAAAGCAGGTTGTACATGCGCAGTAGTAGTAACAGTTAAACAATGATCAGCGTTGAGGGCGCCACACCATAAGTACACTAAAATTCTTTAAAATAAATTCTAAAGTGCAATTAGTGAGTAACCACACATTAACGAGAGACACACACACCAAATGAGTGGGCACAATGGGCAACTGGTTTAATGAGTTAAAAGTATCATTCACATATCACCAAACAAAAGCTGCCCAAACTCCCAACATGAGGAACATGTGACTCATAACACAACTAAATTACAGCTGTTATAAATTTTCGTCTTAATATTTCTAAACATTAAAACACTTTTAACTCAATCTCTTATGGTTAATAACTGGTACACTGAACTGACTGAATGCGGTGAGGCATTGCCCTGGGTTGAACAATCATTCGTTGAGCAAAGGTTGATAAGACTTGTCTAGGAGTACGAATGTATCTCCTGTAACAATCACTAGACCATCGACCCATGACTTTGATTTCCCAGTCTGAAATTCCGGCTGCTGCTGCTGATGTGGCACCCCCACTATGGAAACTATGACCACTGTACAAACTAGAGTCTAGTCCTATGTGGCTAAGTGAGGTCTTGAGGCTTTTAAATAGTATATATCTAGTGAGTGGCTTATTACCTGGCATTAAAAACAAAGCATCATTAGGTGATGCACCAGCCTTAATACGTTGGGAATATAAGCGTGATAACAAATCCACTGCACAAATTGAGCTGCCTGAGCAGCCTACAACAACATCAACACCTTTACGAAATGGGTCACATTTGGACTGTTTAAGGTGAATAATGGCTACAGAATGCATAGGTTTAGTAGTACCAGTAAAACTAACATCATTAACAGTAAGATGAACAGTTGGTTGAAAAGGTAATTGTTTAACTACAAGTTCGCCAGATCTAAACAGACCAAAAAAAGCAGTTACCATTGCAGTCCACAAAATAAGGTCTATTGGACGTGAAACATCATATAAAGGTTGCAGTTTCACAAGAATGTCAAATGTTATTGCCAACTTTTGTTTAGAGTCTGGTCCTTGAAATCTTTTTACTGATCTCATAGCTAATGGAATACGAAAACGACCCTTAAGGGGGTCTGGAAGGCCACTTTTGATATGCAATGAGCGTACCGAATAAAGGTATGTCAGAATGGTATTGTACTTTAGGTTCCTATCTTCCTTGAGATACGCGATAAACATAAGTAACAGATCCTCAGTGGCAGGCATGGGTATGGCTTGTATGTTTTCACAGAACTGCAAATATGACTTTTGTCCTGAGTTATAGGTACGGTCTGTGTTAGCCGAGTATGCACTACCCACTAGATTACAAGCCCGTAGCCACCAGTGATCATTCAAAGTGCCATGTCCTGTGAAGAAAGTAGATTATTGTTTATTATTTACATGTATCTAGATAATGCATCAGCTTGAGTGTTTTTGTATCCTGGAATGTGAACGGCATTCATCAGGAAACTATCTCTGGCACAAATGTAGAAAAGCTTTCTGAGTAGAGAAGCACACTTCTCATTGCGAGATGAGCCAGAGCGAATCATTGCAACCACTGAGGAATTATCACAATGAAATAGAATTTTATATCCAGCGAAATTTGAACCCCAGGTGTCTGCTGCACGAACAATAGCATACAGTTCCCTCCAATTAATTGAATGGGTCTTTGGTGTATAACCAGGTATCTCATCAGTGAACTTTCCGTTCAATGTCTGTTTTCCATATACACAGCCATAGCCAATGTCTGAGGCGTCTGTATATAGGTGTAAGTCTACGTTATTTGTCCAGTAACTATCATAAAACATACTAACTCCATTCCATGTTGGAAGGTAATCAAGCCACCATTGCAAGTCAAGCTTAAAGGCTTTCGTCAGTCTGATTTTGTGATGCAGATGTTTAAGTTTCTTTGAAGTGTCTATCAGTCTCCTTAAGAAAGTCCTGCCTGGGCGGCAAACACGTGTAATGAATGATAACTTTCCTATAAGAGAGAGAATTTCGCGTTTTGATGCCTTTGTATTTTGGGTCCAAGTGTGCAATTCCTCAGTAATCTCATTAATACGGTCCTGTGATACACGTGCTTCCATATTTTCAGTATCTAGTGTAATACCAAGAAATTCCATGGTCGTGGATGGTGATGTGACTTTGTTTGGATTGACTGGAAATCCAAGTTCATGACAGGCAAGTAGCATTCCTTGGAGGTTTGTATTGCATTGGTCAGTATTAGGGTGTCCTGCTGTGAAATAATCATCAAGATAGTGGTCTACAGGGTTAACATGATACTTAGATTCCATGGCAAACTGGAGTCCGTCTGCAAACTCAGTAAATATGGCTGGGCTGCTCCTTAATCCAAATGGCAGAACTTTACTATAGAAGTAACATTTCTTTTGTTCACCATCAATATTAAGATTCCATGAACAGCCAAGTAACTCCCAGTCATCCGGTGTGACAGGAATTTGATAGAATGCGTCTTCGAGGTCAACCTTTGCGATTAGGGACCCCTTACCTAATCGTTTTATATGCTCGATAGCCGTGCCAATCGATATGTATGTACAACTGAAGTCTTCTTTCGATATATGATCATTAACAGAGTCTTTTGGAGGCCAGGAAAGATCATGAATTAGGTGATATTTGTTTGTATTCTTCTTAGGTCGAGCACCTAGGGGTGAACTGATAAATGATTTGTAAGGTGGTTCAAAGTATGGTCCTGATTTGTATCCTTTCCTGACTTCCTCTAAGAGTTTTTTAGACACCGTTTCAGGAATGATGAGTGCACTTTTCCAAGGGGGTTTCCGGCCTTTGACCTTTATATCCGATAGGCACCCCTTGTCGGATCCAATTCAAAATTTTCTTTGCATATTGTTTGTTTGGATGTTTATTGAGGACCTGTTGCCACGCCTTGGCGTTGAAGTGACATGCAATTCTGACAGGTGATGAGAGGGGAGTCTGCACCACATTTCTTGCACTTGTGAAGTCGTTTGCATCTTGGGAACTTGCATTCTCCGGTTTGGTATAGGAGGCATATTTCAGTTTTCTTCTTCGTGTACGTCGTCTTTTTCTCCTTTGATGTGGATAGTTCCTCCTGAAATGGACACTCCATGGCTAAATGATCGGTACTTCTGCAACGATAACATTCCCTCCGTGTGCCCTTTATAGCAGTAGGATCCATAAATGTAGTAATATACAGGTCTTGGTTCATGATATGATAATCAAAGGAGTGACGGTCCCCTAGGTAATGGCGGAATTTAACGTCATATGCATAGACTGCTGGCCATGCAAATTTTCCATCACAGTTCTGTATTAGGTGGCGGTAGGACAACAGGGATTTTGCAACATAGGGTTTTTTCTCTAATAGTATGCTCTCCACCACAGACATCGCACTGAGCCAGGCACCAAAAGACGATATGGGGGCTTTCTTCCTCTTTGGGTTGAAAACAATTTGACTGCCATCAATAGTAGCCTCCATTTTTTCAGTGCTTGGTGCATTGAACGAGTTTGTGGGGTGTAGATCGCTTAAATCGACGTACTCACCCGCTAGCACCTTCTTTTGTGTCCCAGCTGGTACTCCGTCATGCAAAGCTGATTTCTGCACTGGGTGGGCTGACATGTTTTCAAAGTCGTGAGGAATCTGCCCGTGAGGGCGCAACACATGGTCGTTGTTGGCTAGTTTGTGACGGGAAGTGACATCGTCATAATCACGCAAGTTCAAAGACTGTTCGATGAGATCTGCAAATTTATCGACTTTGTTTTCTAACTTGTCGAGTCTTTTAACGACGTTACCCCCTTTTAATAAGCTGATGTGTGTGTTGCGGCGATCAGTAGAATCGGCATAGCTATCGATGACTGATGCAGGAGATAGTGGTTCCACATCTTCATTTTTCAAGTAGAGTTTCACTGGCGATCCATAGTCCTCAGTCTCCTTCATCTCGTCTGGGCATGTAGCACATGCATGTGACACTATTTGATCCCTGGGTCTAAGGTTGTATGACATTTTTGACTTCGATCACCGACGACGAGTTTTTGAAACACACTGCATGCGATCGAACAGCGTGAAAGCAGGTTGTACATGCGCAGTAGTAGTAACAGTTAAACAATGATCGGCGTTGAGGGCGCCACACCATAAGTAAACTAAAATTCTTTAAAATAAATTCTAAAGTGCAATTTATCTGAGATCAAGCTATTTGGGTAAATAGTCAATAGCCGCTATTTACCTGAGATCAAGCTATTTTAGTAAATAGCCAATAACCGCTAGTTATCTGAGATCAAGCTATTTTAGTAAATAGCCAATAACCGCTAGTTATCTGAGATCAAGCTATTTGGGTAAATAGCCAATAAATGCTATTTATCTGAGATCAAGCTATTTTGGTAAATAGCCAATAGTCGCTATTTATCTGAGATCTTGGTATTTTGGTAAATAGCCAATAGCCACTATTTATCTGAGATCAAGCTATTTAGTAAAATAGCCAATAGCCTCTATTTATCTGAGATCAAGCTATTTAGTAAAATAGCCAATAGCCGCTATTTAGCTGAGATCAATCTATTTGGGTAAATAGCCATTAGTAGCTATTTATTTGAGATCAAGCTGTTTGGGTAAATAGCCAATAGCTGTTATTTATCAGAGATCATGGTATTTTAGTAAATAGCCAATAGATGCTATTTATCTGAGATCAAGCTATTTTGGTAAATAGCCAATAGCTGCTATTTTTTTTTGAGATCAAGCTATTTGGGTAAAAAGCCAATAGCTGCTATTTATCTGAGATCAAGCTATTTGGGTAAATAGCCAATTGCCACTGTTTTTCTTAGCTCTAAGATCAAGCCATTTTGGTTATTTTTGTGAGATCCAGCTATTTTGGTAAATAGCCAATAGCCGCTATTCATCTGAGATGAAGCTTTATTGGTAATTAGCCAATAGTCGGTATTTATCTGAGATCAAGCTATTTTGGTAAATAGCCTATAGCCACTATTTTTCTGAGATAAAGGTATTTTTGTAAATAGCCAATAGCCACTATTTATCTGAGATCATAGTATTTGGTAAATAGCAAATAGCCACTATTTATCTGAGATCAAGTTATTTGGTTAAACAGCCAATAGCCGCTATTTATCTGAGATCTACCTATTTGGGTAAATAGCCAATAGCGGCTATTTATCTGAGATCAAGCTGTTCGAGTAAATAGCCAATAGCTGTTATTTATCATGGTATTTAAGTAAATAGCCAAAAGATACTATTTATCAGAGATCAAGCTATTTTGATAATAGCCAATACCTGCTATTTATCTGAGATCAAGCTATTTTGGTAAATAGCCAATAGCTGGAATTTTTTTTTGGAGATCAAGCTATTTGGGTAAATAGCCAATAGCTGCTATTTATCTGAGATCAAGATATTTGGGTAAATAGCCTATTGCCACTGTTTTTTTTAGCTCTAAGATCAAGCTATTTTTGTTAATTATCTGAGATCAAACTATTTTGGTAAATAGCCAATAGCTGCTATTTATCTGAGATCAAACTATTTTGGTAAATAACCAATACCAGTTATTTATCTGAAATCAAGCTATTTGGATGAATAGCCAATAGCCGATATTTATCTGAGATCAAGCTATGTTGGTAAATAGGCAATAGCCGCTATTTATCTCAGATCAAGCTATTTGGGTAAATAGCCAATAGCCGCTATTTATTTGAGATCAAGCTATTTTAGTAAATAGCCAATAACCGCTATTTATCTGAGATCAAGCAATTTGGGTAAATAGCCAATAAATGCTATTTATCTGAGATCAAGCTATTTGGGTAAATAGGCAATAGCCGCTATTTATCTAAGATCAAGCTATTTTGGTAAATAGCTAATAGCCGCTATTTACCTTAGATCAAGCAATGTGGGTAAATAACCAAAAGCCGCTAATTATGTGAGATCAAGCTATTTGGGTAAATAGCTAATAGCTGCTATTTATCTGAGATCAAGCTATTTGGGTAAATAGGCAATAGCCGCTATTTATCTAAGATCAAGCTATTTGGGGTAAATAGGCAAAAGTCGCTAATTATCTGAGATCAAGCTATTCGGGTAAATAGCCAATAGCTGCTAATTATCTTAGATCAATCAATTTGGGTAAATAGCCAAAAGCCGCTAATTATCTGAGATCAAGCAATTTGGGTAAATAGCCAAAAGCCGCTAATTATCTGAGATCAAGCTATTTTTGTAAATAGCCAATAGCTGCTAATTATCTGATATCAAGCTATTTAGGTAAAAAGCCAAAAGCCGCTATTTATCTCAGATCAAGCTATTTGGGTAAATTGCCAATAGCCGCTATTTATCTGAGATCAAGCTTTTTTGGTAAATAGCCAATACCCCGGTAGCCATTATTTATCTGAGATCAAGCTATTTGGGTAAATAGTCAATAGCCACTATTTACCTGAGATCAAGCTATTTTAGTAAATAGCCAATAACCGCTATTTATCTGAGATCAAGCAATTTGGGTAAATAACCAAAAGCCGCTAATTATCTGAGATCAAGCTATTTGGGTAAATAGCTAATAAATGTTATTTATCTGAGATCAAGCTATTTGGGTAAATAGGCAATAGCCGCTATTTATCTAAGATCAAGCTATTTGGGTAAATAGCCAATAGCTGCTATTTATCTGAGATCAAGCTATTTTGGTAAATAGCCTACAGTCGCTATTTATCTGAGATCAAGCTATTTGGTTAAATAGCCAATAGCTGCTATTTATCTGAGATCAAGCTATTTTGGTAAATAGCCTACAGTCGCTATTTATCTGAGATCACGCTATTTGGGTAAAAAGCCTATAGCCGCTATTTATCTGAGATCAAGCTATTTTGGTAAATAGCCAATAGCAGCTATTTATCTGAGATCAAGCTATTTGGTTAAATAGGCAATAGCCGCTATTTATCTAAGATCAAGCTATTTGGGGTATATAGGCAAAAGCCGCTATTTATCTGAGATCAAACTATTTGGGTAAATATCCAATAGCCACTATTTATCTGAGATCAAGCTATTTGGGTAAATAGCCATTAGCCACTATTTATCTGAGATCAAGCAATTTGGGTAAATAACCAAAAGCCGCTAATTATCTGAGATCAAGCTATTTGGGTAAATAACCAAAATCCGCTATTTATCTGAGATCAAGGTATAAATAGCCAGTAGCTGCTATTTATCTGAGATCAAACTATTTTGGTAAATATTCAACAGCCGTTATTTATCTGAGATCAAGCTATTTGGGTAAAAAGCCTATAGCCGCTATTTATCTGAGATCAAGCTATTTTGGTAAATAGCCAATAGCAGCTATTTATCTGAGATCAAGCTATTTGGTTAAATAGGCAATAGCCGCTATTTATCTAAGATCAAGCTATTTGGGGTATATAGGCAAAAGCCGCTATTTATCTGAGATCAAACTATTTGGGTAAATATCCAATAGCCACTATTTATCTGAAATCAAGCTATTTGGGTAAATAGCCATTAGCCACGTGGTCAAACCTCTCCAAACCGGTCAAAAACTTATCCAAACCTGTCCAAAATAGGTGCAAACAACTCAAAACCCGTCAAAACCAGTCAAAACTTGTCCAAACCTGTCCAAACCGGTCCAAACCGGTCGAAAACCTATCGAAACTGGTCCAAAACCAGTGCAAACAAGTCAAAACTGATCAAAACCAGTCAACACAGGTTTAAAACCGGTCAAAACTGATCAAAACTGGTCAAAACCTGTCAAAACCGGTTCAAACCTGTCGAAACCTATCAAAACCAGTCCAAAACTGATGCAAACAAGTCAAAACCGATCAAAACCAGTCAACACAGGTTTAAAACCGATCAAACTGATCAAAACTGGTCAAAACCTGTCGCAAACCGGTCAAAACCGGTCAAAAATAGGTGCAAACAACTCAAAACCCGTCAAAACCGATCAAAACTTGTCAAAACCTTTCAAAACCAGTCCAAACCGGTCGAAAACCAGTGCAAATAAGTCAAAACTGATAAAAACCAGTCAACACTGGTTTTAAACCGGTCAAAACTGATCAAAACTGGTCAAAACCTGTGCAAACATATCAAAACCGGTCCAAAACCGGTCCAAACCTGTCCAAAACCATTCCAAACCGGTCACAAACTGTCCAAACCGGTCCAAAACCATTGCAAACAAGACAAAAAAGGTCAAAACCTGTCCATACCGGTTTTAAACCAGTCAAATCCGATCATAATTAGTTAAAACATAAACAATACTGTCAAAACCCGACCAAACCGCAAACCGGTCGACACCTGTCCAAACCTGTTCTGTACAGGTTTAAATGAGTCAAAACCTGTGCAAACCTGTCTAAACGGTCCAAACCGGTCGAAAACCTATCCAAGGCGGACCAGAACTGGTGAAAATGAGTCAATACCGGTCAAAACCTTCCAAATTGGTTATAATCAGGTGAAAACAGATCAAAACTGGTCAAAACCTGTCAAAACTGGTTCAAACCTGTCGAAATCTATCGAAACCAGTCCAAAACTGGTGAAAACCCGTCAAAACCGATCAAAACTTGTCCAAACCTGTCCAAACCTTTCAAAACTGGTCCAAACCGGTCGAAAACCTATCGAAACTGGTCCAAAACCAGTGCAAACAAGTCAAAACTGATCAAAACCAGTCAACACCGGTTTAAAACCGGTCAAAACTGATCAAAACTGGTCAAAACCTGTCAAAACCGGTTCAAAACAAGTCAACACAAGTTTAAAACCGATCAAAACTGATCAAAACTGGTCAAAACCTGTCGCAAACCGGTCAAACCGGTCAAAACCGGTCAAAAATATGTGCAAACAACTCAAAACCCGTCAAAACCGATCAAAACTTGTCAAAACCTGTCCAAACCTTTCAAAATCGGTCCAAACCGGTCGAAAACCAGTGCAAACAAGTCAAAACTGATAAAAACCAGTCAACACTGGTTTTAAACCGGTCAAAACTGATCAAAACTGGTCAAAACCTGTGCAAACATATCAAAACCGGTCCAAAACCGGTCCAAACCCGTCCAAAACCATTCCAAACCGGTCACAAACTGTCCAAACCGGTCCAAAACCATTGCAAACAAGACAAAAAAGGTCAAAACCTGTCCATACCGGTTTTAAACCAGTCAAATCCGATCATAATTAGTTAAAACATAGACAATACTGTCAAAACCCGACCAAACCGCAAACCGGTCGACACCTGTCCAAACCTGTTCTGTACAGGTTTAAATGAGTCAAAACCTGTGCAAACCTGTCTAAACGGTCCAAACCGGTCGAAAACCTATCCAAGGCGGACCAGAACTGGTGAAAATGAGTCAATACCGGTCACAACCTTCCAAATTGGTTATAATCAGGTGAAAACAGATCAAAACTGGTCAAAACCTGTCAAAACTGGTTCAAACCTGTCGAAATCTATCGAAACCAGTCCAAAACTGGTGAAAACCCGTCAAAACCGATCAAAACTTGTCCAAACCTGTCCAAACCTTTCAAAACTGGTCCAAACCGGTCGAAAACCTATCGAAACTGGTCCAAAACCAGTGCAAACAAGTCAAAACTGATCAAAACCAGTCAACACCGGTTTAAAACCGATCAAAACTGATCAAAACTGGTCAAAACCTGTCAAAACCGGTTCAAAACAAGTCAACACAGGTTTAAAACCGATCAAAACTGATCAAAACTGGTCAAAACCTGTCGCAAACCGGTCAAACCGGTCAAAACCGGTCAAAAATATGTGCAAACAACTCAAAACCCGTCAAAACCGATCAAAACTTGTCCAAACCTGTCCAAACCTTTCAAAATCGGTCCAAACCGGTCGAAAACCAGTGCAAACAAGTCAAAACTGATCAAAACCAGTCAACACTGGTTTTAAACCGGTCAAAACTGATCAAAACTGGTCAAAACCTGTGCAAACATATCAAAACCGGTCCAAAACCGGTCCAAACCTGTCCAAAACCATTCCAAACCGGTCACAAACTGTCCAAACCGGTCCAAAACCATTGCAAACAAGACAAAAAAGGTCAAAACCTGTCCATACCGGTTTTAAACCAGTCAAATCCGATCATAATTAGTTAAAACATAAACAATACTGTCAAAACCCGACCAAACCGCAAACCGGTCGACACCTGTCCAAACCTGTTCTGTACAGGTTTAAATGAGTCAAAACCTGTGCAAACCTGTCTAAACGGTCCAAACCGGTCGAAAACCTATCCAAAGCGGACCAGAACTGGTGAAAATGAGTCAATACCGGTCAAAACCTTCCAAATTGGTTATAATCAGGTGAAAACAGATCAAAACTGGTCAAAACCTGTCAAAACTGGTTCAAACCTGTCGAAATCTATCGAAACCAGTCCAAAACTGGTGAAAACAAGTCAAAACCGATCAAAACCAGTCAACACCGGTTTAAAACCGATCAAAACTGGTCAAAACCTGTCGCAAACCGGTTTAAAACCAGTGAAAACTGGTCAAAACCTGTGCAAACCTGTCAAACCGGTCCAAACCGGTCAAAAATAGGTGCAAACAACTCAAAACCCGTCAAAACCGATCAAAACTTGTCAAAACCTGTCCAAACCTGTCAAAACCGGTCCAAACCGGTCAAAAATAGGTGCAAACAACTCAAAACCCGTCAAAACCGATCAAAACCTGTCCAAACCTGTCAAAACCGGTCCAAACCGGTCGAAAACCTATCGAAACTGGTCTAAAACCAGTGCAAACAAGTCAAAACTTATCAAAACCAGTCAACACCGGTTTAAAACCGGTCAAAACTGATCAAAACTGGTCAAAACCTGTCAAAACCGGTTCAAAACCAGTCAACACAGGTTTAAAACCGATCAAAACTGATCAAAACTGGTCAAAACCTGTGCAAACCTGTCAAACCGGTCCAAACCGGTCAAAAATAGGTGCAAACAACTCAAAACCCGTCAAAACCGATCAATACTTGTCAAAACAAGTCCAAACCTTTCCAAACCGGTCCAAACCAGTCGAAAACCCATCCAAACTGGTCTGAAACCAGTGCAAAAAAGTCAAAACTGATCAAAACTAGTCAACACCGGTTTAAAACCGATCAAAACTAATCAAAACTGGTCAAAACCTGTCGCAAACCGGTTTAAAACCAGTGAAAACTGTTCAAAACCTGTGCAAACAGGTCAAACCTCTCCAAACCGGTCAAAAACTTATCCAAACCTGTCCAAAATAGGTGCAAACAACTCAAAACCCGTCAAAACCAGTCAAAACTTGTCCAAACCTGTCCAAACCTGTCAAAACCGGTCAAAACCGGTCGAAAACCTATCGAAACTGGTCCAAAACCAGTGCAAACAAGTCAAAACTGATCAAAACCAGTCAACACAGGTTTAAAACCGGTCAAAACTGATCAAAACTGGTCAAAACCTGTCAAAACCGGTTCAAACCTGTCGAAACCTATCAAAACCAGTCCAAAACTGATGCAAACAAGTCAAAACCGATCAAAACCAGTCAACACAGGTTTAAAACCGATCAAACTGATCAAAACTGGTCAAAACCTGTCGCAAACCGGTCAAACCGGTCAAAACCGGTCAAAAATAGGTGCAAACAACTCAAAACCCGTCAAAACCGATCAAAACTTGTCAAAACCTTTCAAAACCAGTCCAAACCGGTCGAAAACCAGTGCAAATAAGTCAAAACTGATAAAAACCAGTCAACACTGGTTTTAAACCGGTCCAAAACCGGTCCAAACCTGTCCAAAACCATTCCAAACCGGTCACAAACTGTCCAAACCGGTCCAAAACCATTGCAAACAAGACAAAAAAGGTCAAAACCTGTCCATACCGGTTTTAAACCAGTCAAATCCGATCATAATTAGTTAAAACATAAACAATACTGTCAAAACCCGACCAAACCGCAAACCGGTCGACACCTGTCCAAACCTGTTCTGTACAGGTTTAAACTGATGAGTCAAAACCTGTGCAAACCTGTCTAAACGGTCCAAACCGGTCGAAAACCTATCCAAGGCGGACCAGAACTGGTGAAAATGAGTCAATACCGGTCAAAACCTTCCAAATTGGTTATAATCAGGTGAAAACAGATCAAAACTGGTCAAAACCTGTCAAAACTGGTTCAAACCTGTCGAAATCTATCGAAACCAGTCCAAAACTGGTGAAAACAAGTCAAAACCGATCAAAACCAGTCAACACCGGTTTAAAACCGATCAAAACTGGTCAAAACCTGTCGCAAACCGGTTTAAAACCAGTGAAAACTGGTCAAAACCTGTGCAAACCTGTCAAACCGGTCCAAACCGGTCAAAAATAGGTGCAAACAACTCAAAACCGGTCAAAACCGATCAAAACTTGTCAAAACCTGTCCAAACCTGTCAAAACCGGTCCAAACCGGTCGAAAACCTATCGAAACTGGTCTAAAACCAGTGCAAACAAGTCAAAACCGATCAAAACCAGTCAACACCGGTTTAAAACCGGTCAAAACTGATCAAAACTGGTCAAAACCTGTCAAAACCGGTTCAAAACCAGTCAACACAGGTTTAAAACCGATCAAAACTGATCAAAACTGGTCAAAACCTGTGCAAACCTGTCAAACCAGTCCAAACCGGTCAAAAATAGGTGCAAACAACTCAAAACCCGTCAAAACCAGTCAAAACTTGTCCAAACCTGTCCAAACCTGTCCAAACCGGTCCAAACCGGTCGAAAACGTATCGAAACTGGTCCAAAACCAGTGCAAACAAGTCAAAACTGATCAAAACCAGTCAACACCGGTTTAAAACCGGTCAAAACTGATCAAAACTGGTCAAAACCTGTCAAAACCGGTTCAAACCTGTCGAAACCTATCAAAACCAGTCCAAAACTGATGCAAACAAGTCAAAACCGATCAAAACCAGTCAACACAGGTTTAAAACCGATCAAACTGATCAAAACTGGTCAAAACCTGTCGCAAACCGGTCAAACCGGTCAAAACCGGTCAAAAATAGGTGCAAACAACTCAAAACCCGTCAAAACCGATCAAAACTTGTCAAAACCTTTCAAAACCAGTCCAAACCGGTCGAAAACCAGTGCAAATAAGTCAAAACTGATAAAAACCAGTCAACACTGGTTTTAAACCGGTCCAAAACCGGTCCAAACCTGTCCAAAACCATTCCAAACCGGTCACAAACTGTCCAAACCGGTCCAAAACCATTGCAAACAAGACAAAAAAGGTCAAAACCTGTCCATACCGGTTTTAAACCAGTCAAATCCGATCATAATTAGTTAAAACATAAACAATACTGTCAAAACCCGACCAAACCGCAAACCGGTCGACACCTGTCCAAACCTGTTCTGTACAGGTTTAAACTGATGAGTCAAAACCTGTGCAAACCTGTCTAAACGGTCCAAACCGGTCGAAAACCTATCCAAGGCGGACCAGAACTGGTGAAAATGAGTCAATACCGGTCAAAACCTTCCAAATTGGTTATAATCAGGTGAAAACAGATCAAAACTGGTCAAAACCTGTCAAAACTGGTTCAAACCTGTCGAAATCTATCGAAACCAGTCCAAAACTGGTGAAAACAAGTCAAAACCGATCAAAACCAGTCAACACCGGTTTAAAACCGATCAAAACTGGTCAAAACCTGTCGCAAACCGGTTTAAAACCAGTGAAAACTGGTCAAAACCTGTGCAAACCTGTCAAACCGGTCCAAACCGGTCAAAAATAGGTGCAAACAACTCAAAACCGGTCAAAACCGATCAAAACTTGTCAAAACCTGTCCAAACCTGTCAAAACCGGTCCAAACCGGTCGAAAACCTATCGAAACTGGTCTAAAACCAGTGCAAACAAGTCAAAACCGATCAAAACCAGTCAACACCGGTTTAAAACCGGTCAAAACTGATCAAAACTGGTCAAAACCTGTCAAAACCGGTTCAAAACCAGTCAACACAGGTTTAAAACCGATCAAAACTGATCAAAACTGGTCAAAACCTGTGCAAACCTGTCAAACCAGTCCAAACCGGTCAAAAATAGGTGCAAACAACTCAAAACCCGTCAAAACCAGTCAAAACTTGTCCAAACCTGTCCAAACCTGTCCAAACCGGTCCAAACCGGTCGAAAACGTATCGAAACTGGTCCAAAACCAGTGCAAACAAGTCAAAACTGATCAAAACCAGTCAACACCGGTTTAAAACCGGTCAAAACTGATCAAAACTGGTCAAAACCTGTCAAAACCGGTTCAAACCTGTCGAAACCTATCAAAACCAGTCCAAAACTGATGCAAACAAGTCAAAACCGATCAAAACCAGTCAACACAGGTTTAAAACCGATCAAACTGATCAAAACTGGTCAAAACCTGTCGCAAACCGGTCAAACCGGTCAAAACCGGTCAAAAATAGGTGCAAACAACTCAAAACCCGTCAAAACCGATCAAAACTTGTCAAAACCTTTCAAAACAAGTCCAAACCGGTCGAAAACCAGTGCAAATAAGTCAAAACTGATAAAAACCAGTCAACACTGGTTTTAAACCGGTCAAAACTGATCAAAACTGGTCAAAACCTGTGCAAACATATCAACACCGGTCCAGAACCTGTCCAAACCGGTCCAAACCTGTCCAAAACCATTCCAAACCGGTCACAACTTGTCCAAACCGGTCCAAGGCCAAAACTATTGCAAACAAGACAAAAAGGGTCAAAACCTGTCCATACCGGTTTTAAACCAGTCAAATCTGATCATAATTAGTGAAAACATAAACAATACTGTCAAAACCCGACCAAACCGCAAACCGGTCGACACCTGTCCAAACCTGTTCTGTACAGGTTTAAATGAGTCAAAACCTGTGCAAACCTGTCTAAACGGTCCAAACCGGTCGAAAACCTATCCAAGGCGGACCAAAACTGGTGAAAATGAGTCAATACCGGTCAAAACCTTCCAAATTGGTTATAATCAGGTGAAAACAGATCAAAACTGGTCAAAACCTGTCAAAACTGGTTCAAACCTGTCGAAATCTATCGAAACCAGTCCAAAACTGGTGAAAACAAGTCAAAACCGATCAAAACCAGTCAACACCGGTTTAAAACCGATCAAAACTAGTCAAAACCTGTCGCAAACCGGTTTAAAACCTGTGCAAACAGGTCAAACCTCTCCAAACCGGTCAAACCGGTCCAAACCGGTCAAAAATAGGTGCAAACAACTCAAAAACCCGTCAAAACCGATCAAAACTTGTCCAAACCTGTCCAAACCTTTCAAAACCGGTCCAAACCGGTCGAAAACCCATCCAAACTGGTCTAAAACCAGTGCAAACAAGTCAAAACTGATCAAAACCAGTCAACACCGGTTTAAAACCGATCAAAACTGATCAAAACTGGTTAAAACCTGTGCAAACATATCAAAACCGGTCCAGAACCTGTCCAAACCGGTCTAAACCTGTCACAACCTGTCTAAACTGTCCAAACCGGTCACAACCTGTCTAAACGGTCCAAACCGGTCGAAAACCTATCCAAGGCGGACCAAAACTGGTGAAAATGGGTCAAACCGGTCAAAACCGGTCAAAAATAGGTGCAAACAACTCAAAACCCGTCAAAAACCGGTCGAAAACCAATCGAAACTGGTCCAAAACCAGTGCAAACAAGTCAAAACTGATCAAAACCAGTCAACACCGGTTTAAAACCGGTCAAAACTGATCAAAACTGGTCAAAACCTGTCAAAACCGGTTCAAACCTGTCGAAACCTATCAAAACCAGTCCAAAACTGATGCAAACAAGTCAAAACCGATCAAAACCAGTCAACACCGGTTTAAAACCGATCAAACTGATCAAAACTGGTCAAAACCTGTCGCAAACCGGTCAAAACCGGTCAAAAAGAGGTGCAAACAACTCAAAACCCGTCAAAACCGATCAAAACTTGTCAAAACCTGTCCAAACCTTTCAAAACCGGTCCAAACCGGTCGAAAACCAGTGCAAACAAGTCAAAACTGATAAAAACCAGTCAACACTGGTTTTAAACCGGTCAAAACTGATCAAAACTGGTCAAAACCTGTGCAAACATATCAAAACCGGTCCAGAACCTGTCCAAACCGGTCCAAACCTGTCCAAAACCATTCCAAACCCGGCACATCCTGTCCAAACCGGTCCAAGGCCAAAACTTTTACAAACAAGACAAAAAAGGTCAAAACCTGTCCATACCGGTTTTAAACCAGTCAAATCTGATCACAATTAGTTAAAACATAAACAATACTGTCAAACCGGTCAAAACCGGTCAAAAATAGGTGCAAACAACTCAAAACCCGTCAAAACCGATCAAAACTTGTCCAAAACTGTCCAAACCTTTCAAAACCGGTCCAAACCGGTCGAAAACCAGTGCAAACAAGTCAAAACTGATAAAAACCAGTCAACACTGGTTTTAAACCGGTCAAAACTGATCAAAACTGGTCAAAACCTGTGCAAACATATCAAAACCGGTCCAGAACCTGTCCAAACCGGTCCAAACCTGTCCAAAACCATTCCAAACCCGGCACATCCTGTCCAAACCGGTCCAAGGCCAAAACTTTTACAAACAAGACAAAAAAGGTCAAAACCTGTCCATACCGGTTTTAAACCAGTCAAATCTGATCATAATTAGTTAAAACATAAACAATACTGTCAAAACCGGTCCAAACCAGTCGAAAACCCATCCAAACTGGTCTAAAACCAGTGCAAACAAGTCAAAACTGATCAAAACCAGTCAACACCGGTTTAAAACCGATCAAAACTGATCAAAACTGGTCAAAACCTGTCGCAAACCGGTTTAAAACCAGTGAAAACTGGTCAAAACCTGTGCAAACAGGTCAAACCTCTCCAAACCGGTCAAAAACCTATCCAAACCTGTCCAAAATAGGTGCAAACAACTCAAAACCCGTCAAAATCAGTCAAAACTTGTCCAAACCTGTCAAAACCTGTCAAAACCAGTCCAAACCGGTCGAAAACCTATCGAAACTGTTCCAAAACCAGTGCAAACAAGTCAAAACTGATCAAAACCAGTCAACACCGGTTTAAAACCGGTCAAAACTGATCAAAACTGGTCAAAACCTGTCAAAACCGGTTCAAACCTGTCGAAACCTATCAAAACCAGTCCAAAACTGATGCAAACAAGTCAAAACCGATCAAAACCAGTCAACACCGGTTTAAAACCGATCAAACTGATCAAAACTGGTCAAAACCTGTCGCAAACCGGTCAAAACCGGTCAAAAATAGGTGCAAACAACTCAAAACCCGTCAAAACCGATCAAAACTTGTCCAAACCTGTCCAAACCTTTCAAAACCGGTCCAAACCGGTCGAAAACCAGTGCAAACAAGTCAAAACTGATAAAAACCAGTCAACACTGGTTTTAAACCGGTCAAAACTGATCAAAACTGGTCAAAACCTGTGCAAACATATCAAAACCGGTCCAGAACCTGTCCAAACCGGTCCAAACCTGTCCAAAACCATTCCAAACCCGGCACATCCTGTCCAAACCGGTCCAAGGCCAAAGCTTTTACAAACAAGACAAAAAAGGTCAAAACCTGTCCATACCGGTTTTAAACCAGTCAAATCTGATCATAATTAGTTAAAACATAAACAATACTGTCAAAACCGGTCCAAACCAGTCGAAAACCCATCCAAACTGGTCTAAAACCAGTGCAAACAAGTCAAAACTGATCAAAACCAGTCAACACCGGTTTAAAACCGATCAAAACTGATCAAAACTGGTCAAAACCTGTCGCAAACCGGTTTAAAACCAGTGAAAACTGGTCAAAACCTGTGCAAACAGGTCAAACCTCTCCAAACCGGTCAAAAACCTATCCAAACCTGTCCAAAATAGGTGCAAACAACTCAAAACCCGTCAAAACCAGTCAAAACTTGTCCAAACCTGTCAAAACCTGTCAAAACCAGTCCAAACCGGTCGAAAACCTATCGAAACTGGTCCAAAACCAGTGCAAACAAGTCAAAACTGATCAAAACCAGTCAACACCGGTTTAAAACCGGTCAAAACTGATCAAAACTGGTCAAAACCTGTCAAAACCGGTTCAAACCTGTCGAAACCTATCAAAACCAGTCCAAAACTGATGCAAACAAGTCAAAACCGATCAAAACCAGTCAACACCGGTTTAAAACCGATCAAACTGATCAAAACTGGTCAAAACCTGTCGCAAACCGGTCAAACCGGTTAAAACCGGTCAAAAATATGTGCAAACAACTCAAAACCCGTCAAAACCGATCAAAACTTGTCCAAACCTGTCCAAACCTTTCAAAACCGGTCCAAACCGGTCGAAAACCAGTGCAAACAAGTCAAAACTGATAAAAACCAGTCAACACTGGTTTTAAACCGGTCAAAACTGATCAAAACTGGTCAAAACCTGTGCAAACATATCAAAACCGGTCCAGAACCTGTCCAAACCGGTCCAAACCTGTCCAAAACCATTCCAAACCCGGCACATCCTGTCCAAACCGGTCCAAGGCCAAAACTTTTACAAACAAGACAAAAAAGGTCAAAACCTGTCCATACCGGTTTTAAACCAGTCAAATCTGATCATAATTAGTTAAAACATAAACAATACTGTCAAAACCGGTCCAAACCAGTCGAAAACCCATCCAAACTGGTCTAAAACCAGTGCAAACAAGTCAAAACTGATCAAAACCAGTCAACACCGGTTTAAAACCGATCAAAACTGATCAAAACTGGTCAAAACCTGTCGCAAACCGGTTTAAAACCAGTGAAAACTGGTCAAAACCTGTGCAAACAGGTCAAACCTCTCCAAACCGGTCAAAAACCTATCCAAACCTGTCCAAAATAGGTGCAAACAACTCAAAACCGGTCAAAACCAGTCAAAACTTGTCCAAACCTGTCCAAACCTGTCAAAACCAGTCCAAACCGGTCGAAAACCTATCGAAACTGGTCCAAAACCAGTGCAAACAAGTCAAAACTGATCAAAACCAGTCAACACCGGTTTAAAACCGGTCAAAACTGATCAAAACTGGTCAAAACCTGTCAAAACCGGTTCAAACCTGTCGAAACCTATCAAAACCAGTCCAAAACTGATGCAAACAAGTCAAAACCGATCAAAACCAGTCAACACCGGTTTAAAACCGATCAAACTGATCAAAACTGGTCAAAACCTGTCGCAAACCGGTCAAAACCGGTCAAAAATAGGTGCAAACAACTCAAAACCCGTCAAAACCGATCAAAACTTGTCAAAACCTGTCCAAACCTTTCAAAACCGGTCCAAACCGGTCGAAAACCAGTGCAAACAAGTCAAAACTGATAAAAACCAGTCAACACTGGTTTTAAACCGGTCAAAACTGATCAAAACTGGTCAAAACCTGTGCAAACATATCAAAACCGGTCCAGAACCTGTCCAAACCGGTCCAAACCTGTCCAAAACCATTCCAAACCCGGCACATCCTGTCCAAACCGGTCCAAGGCCAAAGCTTTTACAAACAAGACAAAAAAGGTCAAAACCTGTCCATACCGGTTTTAAACCAGTCAAATCTGATCATAATTAGTTAAAACATAAACAATACTGTCAAAACCGGTCCAAACCAGTCGAAAACCCATCCAAACTGGTCTAAAACCAGTGCAAACAAGTCAAAACTGATCAAAACCAGTCAACACCGGTTTAAAACCGATCAAAACTGATCAAAACTGGTCAAAACCTGTCGCAAACCGGTTTAAAACCAGTGAAAACTGGTCAAAACCTGTGCAAACAGGTCAAACCTCTCCAAACCGGTCAAACACCTATCCAAACCTGTCCAAAATAGGTGCAAACAACTCAAAACCCGTCAAAACCAGTCAAAACTTGTCCAAACCTGTCAAAACCTGTCAAAACCAGTCCAAACCGGTCGAAAACCTATCGAAACTGGTCCAAAACCAGTGCAAACAAGTCAAAACTGATCAAAACCAGTCAACACCGGTTTAAAACCGGTCAAAACTGATCAAAACTGGTCAAAACCTGTCAAAACCGGTTCAAACCTGTCGAAACCTATCAAAACCAGTCCAAAACTGATGCAAACAAGTCAAAACCGATCAAAACCAGTCAACACCGGTTTAAAACCGATCAAACTGATCAAAACTGGTCAAAACCTGTCGCAAACCGGTCAAAACCGGTCAAAAATATGTGCAAACAACTCAAAACCCGTCAAAACCGATCAAAACTTGTCAAAACCTGTCCAAACCTTTCAAAACCGGTCCAAACCGGTCGAAAACCAGTGCAAACAAGTCAAAACTGATAAAAACCAGTCAACACTGGTTTTAAACCGGTCAAAACTGATCAAAACTGGTCAAAACCTGTGCAAACATATCAAAACCGGTCCAGAACCTGTCCAAACCGGTCCAAACCTGTCCAAAACCATTCCAAACCCGGCACATCCTGTCCAAACCGGTCCAAGGCCAAAACTTTTACAAACAAGACAAAAAAGGTCAAAACCTGTCCATACCGGTTTTAAACCAGTCAAATCTGATCATAATTAGTTAAAACATAAACAATACTGTCAAAACCGGTCCAAACCAGTCGAAAACCCATCCAAACTGGTCTAAAACCAGTGCAAACAAGTCAAAACTGATCAAAACCAGTCAACACCGGTTTAAAACCGATCAAAACTGATCAAAACTGGTCAAAACCTGTCGCAAACCGGTTTAAAACCAGTGAAAACTGGTCAAAACCTGTGCAAACAGGTCAAACCTCTCCAAACCGGTCAAAAACCTATCCAAACCTGTCCAAAATAGGTGCAAACAACTCAAAACCGGTCAAAACCAGTCAAAACTTGTCCAAACCTGTCCAAACCTGTCCAAACCAGTCCAAACCGGTCGAAAACCTATCGAAACTGGTCCAAAACCAGTGCAAACAAGTCAAAACTGATCAAAACCAGTCAACACCGGTTTAAAACCGGTCAAAACTGATCAAAACTGGTCAAAACCTGTCAAAACCGGTTCAAACCTGTCGAAACCTATCAAAACCAGTCCAAAACTGATGCAAACAAGTCAAAACCGATCAAAACCAGTCAACACCGGTTTAAAACCGATCAAACTGATCAAAACTGGTCAAAACCTGTCGCAAACCGGTCAAAACCGGTCAAAAATAGGTGCAAACAACTCAAAACCCGTCAAAACCGATCAAAACTTGTCAAAACCTGTCCAAACCTTTCAAAACCGGTCCAAACCGGTCGAAAACCAGTGCAAACAAGTCAAAACTGATAAAAACCAGTCAACACTGGTTTTAAACCGGTCAAAACTGATCAAAACTGGTCAAAACCTGTGCAAACATATCAAAACCGGTCCAGAACCTGTCCAAACCGGTCCAAGGCCAAAACTTTTACAAACAAGACAAAAAAGGTCAAAACCTGTCCATACCGGTTTTAAACCAGTCAAATCTGATCATAATTAGTTAAAACATAAACAATACTGTCAAAACCGGTCCAAACCAGTCGAAAACCCATCCAAACTGGTCTAAAACCAGTGCAAACAAGTCAAAACTGATCAAAACCAGTCAACACCGGTTTAAAACCGATCAAAACTGATCAAAACTGGTCAAAACCTGTCGCAAACCGGTTTAAAACCAGTGAAAACTGGTCAAAACCTGTGCAAACAGGTCAAACCTCTCCAAACCGGTCAAAAACCTATCCAAACCTGTCCAAAATAGGTGCAAACAACTCAAAACCCATCAAAACCAGTCAAAACTTGTCCAAACCTGTCAAAACCTGTCAAAACCAGTCCAAACCGGTCGAAAACCTATCGAAACTGGTCCAAAACCAGTGCAAACAAGTCAAAACTGATCAAAACCAGTCAACACCGGTTTAAAACCGGTCAAAACTGATCAAAACTGGTCAAAACCTGTCAAAACCGGTTCAAACCTGTCGAAACCTATCAAAACCAGTCCAAAACTGATGCAAACAAGTCAAAACCGATCAAAACCAGTCAACACCGGTTTAAAACCGATCAAACTGATCAAAACTGGTCAAAACCTGTCGCAAACCGGTCAAAACCGGTCAAAAATAGGTGCAAACAACTCAAAACCCGTCAAAACCGATCAAAACTTGTCAAAACCTGTCCAAACCTTTCAAAACCGGTCCAAACCGGTCGAAAACCAGTGCAAACAAGTCAAAACTGATAAAAACCAGTCAACACTGGTTTTAAACCGGTCAAAACTGATCAAAACTGGTCAAAACCTGTGCAAACATATCAAAACCGGTCCAGAACCTGTCCAAACCGGTCCAAACCTGTCCAAAACCATTCCAAACCCGGCACATCCTGTCCAAACCGGTCCAAGGCCAAAACTTTTACAAACAAGACAAAAAAGGTCAAAACCTGTCCATACCGGTTTTAAACCAGTCAAATCCGATCATAATTAGTTAAAACATAAACAATACTGTCAAAACCCGACCAAACCGCAAACCGGTCGACACCTGTCCAAACCTGTTCTGTACAGGTTTAAATGAGTCAAAACCTGTGCAAACCTGTCTAAACGGTCCAAACCGGTCGAAAACCTATCCAAGGCGGACCAAAACTGGTGAAAATGAGTCAATACCGGTCAAAACCTTCCAAATTGGTTATAATCAGGTGAAAACAGATCAAAACTGGTCAAAACCTGTCAAAACTGGTTCAAACCTGTCGAAATCTATCGAAACCAGTCCAAAACTGGTGAAAACAAGTCAAAACCGATCAAAACCAGTCAACACCGGTTTAAAACCGATCAACACTGGTCAAAACCTGTCGCAAACCTGTTTAAAACCAGTGAAAACTGGTCAAAACCTGTGCAAACCTGTCAAACCGGTCCAAACCAGTCAAAAATAGGTGCAAACAACTCAAAACCCGTCAAAACCGATCAAAACTTGTCAAAACCTGTCCGAACCTTTCAAAACCGGTCCAAACCGGTCGAAAACCCATCTAAACTGCTCTAACACAAGTGCAAACAAGTCAAAACTGATCAAAACCAGTCAACACCGGTTTAAAACAGATCAAAACTGATCAAAACTGGTCAAAACCTGTCGCAAACCGATTTAAAACCAGTGAAAACTGGTCAAAACCTGTGCAAACAGGTCAAACCTCTCCAAACCGGTCAAAAACCTATCCAAACCTGTCCAAAATAGGTGCAAACAACTCAAAACCCGTCAAAACCAGTCAAAACTTGTCCAAACCTGTCCAAACCTGACAAAACCGGTCCAAACCGGTCGAAAACCTATCGAAACTGGTCCAAAACCAGTGCAAACATGTCAAAACTGATCAAAACCAGTCAACACCGGTTTAAAACCGGTCAAAACTGATCAAAACTGGTCAAAACCTGTCAAAACCGGTTCAAAACCAGTCAACACAGGTTTAAAACCGATCAAAACTGATCAAAACTGGTCAAAACCTGTCGCAAACCGGTCAAACCGGTCAAAACCGGTCAAAAATAGGTGCAAACAACTCAAAACCCGTCAAAACCGATCAATACTTGTCAAAACATGTCCAAACCTTTCCAAACCGGTCCAAACCAGTCGAAAACCCATCAAAACTAGTCTAAAACCAGTGCAAACAAGTCAAAACTGATCAAAACCAGTCAACACCGGTTTAAAACCGATCAAAACTGATCAAAACTGGTCAAAACCTGTCGCAAACCGGTTTAAAACCAGTGAAAACTGGTCAAAACCTGTGCAAACCTGTCAAACCGGTCCAAACCGGTCAAAAATAGGTGCAAACAACTCAAAACCCGTCAAAACCGATCAAAACTTGTCAAAACATGTCCAAACCTATCCAAACCTGTCCAAAATAGGTGCAAACAACTCAAAACCCGTGAAAACCAGTCAAAACTTGTCCAAACCTGTCAAAACCGGTCCAAACCGGTCGAAAACCTATCGAAACTGGTCCAAAACCAGTGCAAACAAGTCAAAACTGATCAAAACCAGTCAACACCGGTTTAAAACCGGTCAAAACTGATCAAAACTGGTCAAAACCTGTCAAAACCGGTTCAAAACCAGTCAACACAGGTTTAAAACCGATCAAAACTGATCAAAACTGGTCAAAACCTGTCGCAAACCGGTCAAAAATAGGTGCAAATCCGATCATAATTAGTTAAAACATAAACAGTACTGTCAAAACCCGACCAAAAAGCAAACCGGTCGACACCTCTCCAAACCTGTTCTGTACAGGTTTAAATGAGTCAAAACCTGTGCAAACCTGTCTAAACGGTCCAAACCGGTCGAAAACCTATCCAAGGTGGACCAGAACTGGTGAAAATGAGTCAATACCGGTCAAAACCTTCCAAATTGGTTATAATCAGGTGAAAACAGATCAAAACTGGTCCAAACCTGTCAAAACTGGTTCAAACCTGTCGAAATCTATCGAAACCAGTCCAAAACTGGTGAAAACAAGTCAAAACCGATCAAAACCAGTCAACACCGGTTTAAAACCGATCAAAACTGGTCAAAACCTGTCGCAAACCGGTTTAAAACCAGTGAAAACTGGTCAAAACCTGTGCAAACCTGTCAAACCGGTCCAAACCGGTCAAAAATAGGTGCAAACAACTCAAAACCCGTCAAAACCGATCAAAACTTGTCCAAACCTGTCCAAACCTTTCAAAAACCGGTCCAAACCGGTCGAAAACCCATCCAAAGTGGTCTAAAACCAGTGCAAACAAGTTAAAACTGATCAAAACCAGTCAACACCGGTTTAAAACAGATCAAAACTGATCAAAACTGGTCAAAACCTGTCGCAAACCTGTTTAAAACCAGTGAAAACTGGTCAAAACCTGTGCAAACCTGTCAAACCGGTCCAAACCAGTCAAAAATAGGTGCAAACAACTCAAAACCCGTCAAAACCGATCAAAACTTGTCAAAACCTGTCCGAACCTTTCAAAACCGGTCCAAACCGGTCGAAAACCCATCTAAACTGCTCTAACACAAGTGCAAACAAGTCAAAACTGATCAAAACCAGTCAACACCGGTTTAAAACAGATCAAAACTGATCAAAACTGGTCAAAACCTGTCGCAAACCGATTTAAAACCAGTGAAAACTGGTCAAAACCTGTGCAAACAGGTCAAACCTCTCCAAACCGGTCAAAAACCTATCCAAACCTGTCCAAAATAGGTGCAAACAACTCAAAACCCGTCAAAACCAGTCAAAACTTGTCCAAACCTGTCCAAACCTGACAAAACCGGTCCAAACCGGTCGAAAACCTATCGAAACTGGTCCAAAACCAGTGCAAACATGTCAAAACTGATCAAAACCAGTCAACACCGGTTTAAAACCGGTCAAAACTGATCAAAACTGGTCAAAACCTGTCAAAACCGGTTCAAAACCAGTCAACACAGGTTTAAAACCGATCAAAACTGATCAAAACTGGTCAAAACCTGTCGCAAACCGGTCAAACCGGTCAAAACCGGTCAAAAATAGGTGCAAACAACTCAAAACCCGTCAAAACCGATCAATACTTGTCAAAACATGTCCAAACCTTTCCAAACCGGTCCAAACCAGTCGAAAACCCATCAAAACTAGTCTAAAACCAGTGCAAACAAGTCAAAACTGATCAAAACCAGTCAACACCGGTTTAAAACCGATCAAAACTGATCAAAACTGGTCAAAACCTGTCGCAAACCGGTTTAAAACCAGTGAAAACTGGTCAAAACCTGTGCAAACCTGTCAAACCGGTCCAAACCGGTCAAAAATAGGTGCAAACAACTCAAAACCCGTCAAAACCGATCAAAACTTGTCAAAACATGTCCAAACCTATCCAAACCTGTCCAAAATAGGTGCAAACAACTCAAAACCCGTGAAAACCAGTCAAAACTTGTCCAAACCTGTCAAAACCGGTCCAAACCGGTCGAAAACCTATCGAAACTGGTCCAAAACCAGTGCAAACAAGTCAAAACTGATCAAAACCAGTCAACACCGGTTTAAAACCGGTCAAAACTGATCAAAACTGGTCAAAACCTGTCAAAACCGGTTCAAAACCAGTCAACACAGGTTTAAAACCGATCAAAACTGATCAAAACTGGTCAAAACCTGTCGCAAACCGGTCAAAAATAGGTGCAAATCCGATCATAATTAGTTAAAACATAAACAGTACTGTCAAAACCCGACCAAAAAGCAAACCGGTCGACACCTGTCCAAACCTGTTCTGTACAGGTTTAAATGAGTCAAAACCTGTGCAAACCTGTCTAAACGGTCCAAACCGGTCGAAAACCTATCCAAGGTGGACCAGAACTGGTGAAAATGAGTCAATACCGGTCAAAACCTTCCAAATTGGTTATAATCAGGTGAAAACAGATCAAAACTGGTCCAAACCTGTCAAAACTGGTTCAAACCTGTCGAAATCTATCGAAACCAGTCCAAAACTGGTGAAAACAAGTCAAAACCGATCAAAACCAGTCAACACCGGTTTAAAACCGATCAAAACTGGTCAAAACCTGTCGCAAACCGGTTTAAAACCAGTGAAAACTGGTCAAAACCTGTGCAAACCTGTCAAACCGGTCCAAACCGGTCAAAAATAGGTGCAAACAACTCAAAACCCGTCAAAACCGATCAAAACTTGTCCAAACCTGTCCAAACCTTTCAAAAACCGGTCCAAACCGGTCGAAAACCCATCCAAAGTGGTCTAAAACCAGTGCAAACAAGTTAAAACTGATCAAAACCAGTCAACACCGGTTTAAAACAGATCAAAACTGATCAAAACTGGTCAAAACCTGTCGCAAACCGATTTAAAACCAGTGAAAACTGGTCAAAACCTGTGCAAACAGGTCAAACCTCTCCAAACCGGTCAAAAACCTATCCAAACCTGTCCAAAATAGGTGCAAACAACTCAAAACCCGTCAAAACCAGTCAAAACTTGTCCAAACCTGTCCAAACCTGACAAAACCGGTCCAAACCGGTCGAAAACCTATCGAAACTGGTCCAAAACCAGTGCAAACATGTCAAAACTGATCAAAACCAGTCAACACCGGTTTAAAACCGGTCAAAACTGATCAAAACTGGTCAAAACCTGTCAAAACCGGTTCAAAACTCGTCAACACAGGTTTAAAACCGATCAAAACTGATCAAAACTGGTCAAAACCTGTCGCAAACCGGTCAAACCGGTCAAAACCGGTCAAAAATAGGTGCAAACAACTCAAAACCCGTCAAAACCGATCAATACTTGTCAAAACATGTCCAAACCTTTCCAAACCGGTCCAAACCAGTCGAAAACCCATCCAAACTGGTCTAAAACCAGTGCAAACAAGTCAAAACTGATCAAAACCAGTCAACACCGGTTTAAAACCGATCAAAACTGATCAAAACTGGTCAAAACCTGTCGCAAACCGGTTTAAAACCAGTGAAAACTGGTCAAAACCTGTGCAAACCTGTCAAACCGGTCCAAACCGGTCAAAAATAGGTGCAAACAACTCAAAACCCGTCAAAACCGATCAAAACTTGTCAAAACATGTCCAAACCTATCCAAACCTGTCCAAAATAGGTGCAAACAACTCAAAACCCGTGAAAACCAGTCAAAACTTGTCCAAACCTGTCAAAACCGGTCCAAACCGGTCGAAAACCTATCGAAACTGGTCCAAAACCAGTGCAAACAAGTCAAAACTGATCAAAACCAGTCAACACCGGTTTAAAACCGGTCAAAACTGATCAAAACTGGTCAAAACCTGTCAAAACCGGTTCAAAACCAGTCAACACAGGTTTAAAACCGATCAAAACTGATCAAAACTGGTCAAAACCTGTCGCAAACCGGTCAAACCGGTCAAAAATAGGTGCAAATCCGATCATAATTAGTTAAAACATAAACAGTACTGTCAAAACCCGACCAAAAAGCAAACCGGTCGACACCTGTCCAAACCTGTTCTGTACAGGTTTAAATGAGTCAAAACCTGTGCAAACCTGTCTAAACGGTCCAAACCGGTCGAAAACCTATCCAAGGTGGACCAGAACTGGTGAAAATGAGTCAATACCGGTCAAAACCTTCCAAATTGGTTATAATCAGGTGAAAACAGATCAAAACTGGTCAAAACCTGTCAAAACTGGTTCAAACCTGTCGAAATCTATCGAAACCAGTCCAAAACTGGTGAAAACAAGTCAAAACCGATCAAAACCAGTCAACACCGGTTTAAAACCGATCAAAACTGGTCAAAACCTGTCGCAAACCGGTTTAAAACCAGTGAAAACTGGTCAAAACCTGTGCAAACCTGTCAAACCGGTCCAAACCGGTCAAAAATAGGTGCAAACAACTCAAAACCCGTCAAAACCGATCAAAACTTGTCAAAACCTGTCCAAACCTTTCAAAACCGGTCCAAACCGGTCGAAAACCCATCTAAACTGGTCTAAAACCAGTGCAAACAAGTCAAAACTGATCAAAACCAGTCAACACCGGTTTAAAAACGATCAATACTGATCAAAACTGGTCAAAACCTGTCGCAAACCGGTTTAAAACCAAGTGAAAACTGGTCAAAACCTGTGCAAACAGGTCAAACCTCTCCAAACCGGTCAAAAACCTATCCAAACCTGTCCAAAATAGGTGCAAACAACTCAAAACCCGTCAAAACCAGTCAAACCTTGTCCAAACCTGTCAAAACCTGTCAAAACCGGTCCAAACCGGTCCAAAACCTATCAAAACTGGTCCAAAACCAGTGCAAACAAGTCAAAACTGATCAAAACCAGTCAACACCGGTTTAAAACCGGTCAAAACTGATCAAAACTGGTCAAAACCTGTCAAAACCGGTTCAAAACCAGTCAACACAGGTTTAAAACAGATCAAAACTGATCAAAACTGGTCAAAACCTGTGCAAACCTGTCAAACCGGTCCAAACCGGTCAAAAATAGGTGCAAACAACTCAAAACCCGTCAAAACCGATCAATACTTGTCAAAACAAGTCCAAACCTTTCCAAACCGGTCCAAACCAGTCGAAAACCCATCCAAACTGGTCTGAAACCAGTGCAAAAAAGTCAAAACTGATCAGAACCAGGCAACACCGGTTTAAAATCGATCAAAACTGATCAAAACTGGTCAAAACCTGTCGCAAACCGGTTTAAAACCAGTCAAAACCTGTGCAAACCTGTCAAACCGGTCCAAACCTGTCCAAAATAGGTGCAAACAACTCAAAACCCGTCAAAACCAGTCAAAACTTGTCCAAACCTGTCAAAACCGGTCCAAACCGGTCGAAAACCTATCGAAACTGGTCCAAAACCAGTGCAAACAAGTCAAAACTGATCAAAACCAGTCAACACCGGTTTAAAACCGGTCAAAACTGATCAAAACTGGTCAAAACCTGTCAAAACCGGTTCAAACCTGTCGAAACCTATCAAAACCAGTCCAAAACTGATGCAAACAAGTCAAAACCGATCAAAACCAGTCAACACAGGTTTAAAACCGATCAAACTGATCAAAACTGGTCAAAACCTCTCGCAAACCGGTCAAACCGGTCAAAACCGGTCAAAAATAGGTGCAAACAACTCAAAACCCGTCAAAACCGATCAAAACTTGTCCAAACCTGTCCAAACCTTTCAAAACCGGTCCAAAACGGTCGAAAACCAGTGCAAACAAGTCAAAACTGATCAAAACCAGTCAACACTGGTTTTAAACCGGTCAAAACTGATCAAAACTGGTCAAAACCTGTGCAAACATATCAAAACCGGTCCAGAACCTGTCCAAACCGGTCCAAACCTGTCCAAAACCATTCCAAACCCGGCACAACCTGTCCAAACCGGTCCAAGGCCAAAACTATTGCAAACAAGACAAAAAAGGTCAAAACCTGTCCATACCGGTTTTAAACCAGTCAAATCTGATCATAATTAGTGAAAACATAAACAATACTGTCAAAACCCGACCAAACCGCAAACCGGTCGACACCTGTCCAAACCTGTTCTGTACAGGTTTAAATGAGTCAAAACCTGTGCAAACCTGTCTAAACGGTCCAAACCGGTCGAAAACCTATCCAAGGCGGACCAAAACTGGTGAAAATGAGTCAATACCGGTCAAAACCTTCCAAATTGGTTATAATCAGGTGAAAACAGATCAAAACTGGTCAAAACCTGTCAAAACTGGTTCAAACCTGTCGAAATCTATCGAAACCAGTCCAAAACTGGTGAAAACAAGTCAAAACCAATCAAAACCAGTCAACACCGGTTTAAAACCGATCAAAACTGGTCAAAACCTGTCACAAACCGGTTTAAAACCTGTGCAAACCTGTCAAACCGGTCCAAACCGGTCAAAAATAGGTGCAAACAACTCAAAAACCCGTCAAAACCGATCAAAACTTGTCAAAACCTGTCCAAACCTTTCAAAACCGGCCCAAACCGGTCGAAAACCCATCCAAACTGGTCTAAAACCAGTGCAAACAAGTCAAAACTGATCAAAACCAGTCAACACCGGTTTAAAACCGATCAAAACTGATCAAAACTGGTCAAAACCTGTCGCAAACCGGTTTAAAACCAGTGAAAACTGGTCAAAACCTGTGCAAACAGGTCAAACCTCTCCAAACCGGTCAAAAACCTATCCAAACCTGTCCAAAATAGGTGCAAACAACTCAAAACCCGTCAAAACCAGTCAAAACATGTCCAAACCGGTCCAAACCGGTCGAAAAGCTATTGAAACTGGTCCAAAACCAGTTCAAACAAGTCAAAACTGATCAAAACCAGTCAACACCAGTTTAAAACCGGTCAAAACTGATCAAAACTGGTCAAAACCTGTCAAAACCGGTTCAAAACCAGTCAACATAGGTTTAAAACCGATCAAAACTGATCAAAACTGGTCAAAACCTGTCGCAAACCGGTCAAACCGGTCAAAACCGGTCAAAAATAGGTGCAAACAACTCAAAACCCGTCAAAACCGATCAAAACTTGTCAAAACCTGTCCAAACCTTTCAAAACCGGTCCAAACCGGTCGAAAACCAGTGCAAACAAGTCAAAACTAATAAAAACCAGTCAACACTGGTTTTAAACCGGTCAAAACTGATCAAAACTGGTCAAAACCTGTGCAAACATATCAAAACCGGTCCAGAACCTGTCCAAACCGGTCCAAACCTGTCCAAAACCATTCCAAACCGGTCACAACCTGTCTAAACGGTCAAAACCGGTCGAAAACCTATCCAAGGCGGACCAAAACTGGTGAAAATGAGTCAATACCGGTCAAAACCTTCCAAATTGGTTATAGTCCAGTTGCCAGATGGCATTTTTTAACATAACCGTGCATTGTGTTAGAGGGAAGGTTTTATGGTTGATATTTGTTCTCCAGGGTGTCCTGAACAAGAATCCGCCGGGTGCCACCCTGGCACCCTTGAGCATTTTTTTTAATTTGCATAAATTAAAACATGATAAATTTATGACGATTTGGCCATTTGGTAGCAAATCGATACAACATTACCATGTATGAATGGTCAATATTTGTGAAAACAACTTCGTTTTAATGGTGAAATACAATGTAAATACTAATTAGATAATTATCAACTTCCAAAGATAAAAAATAATATAATTTGCATAAATCGTAAAGTGTATTTCGTGTGATCTTAGTCATTTTTCAATATATTCGAAATGCAATACTTGCATATATTGTGAAAACATGTACGTTTTGTGATACAATACAATGTAAATACTAATTAGATGATAACAACTTCCAAAGATAAAAAATAATCATATAATTTGCAAATTTGCATAAATCGCAAATGGGTATTTTGGATGATTTTGGATCATAAGTTTTCAATATACTTGAATTGCAATACATGGATATATTGAGAAAACAACTACCTTTTAATGGCACAATTCAGTGTAAGTAATAATTAGATAATTAGCAAATTCCAAAGATAAAAAAAATAAGCTGATTTGCATAATTTGCATAATCGTGAATGGGTATTTTGTGTGATCTTTGTCATTTTTCACTATACTTGAAATGCAATACCTGGATATATTGTAAAACCAACTACCAGTACTTTTTAATGATGCAATACAGTGTAAGTACTAATTAGATAATAAGCAACCTCCATAGATAAAAACAATCTAATTTGAATAATTTGCATAAATCTTAAATGGGTATTTTGTGTGATCTTCGTCGTCTTTCAAATATACTTGAAATGCAATACTTGGATATACTAGTATTCACCACTTGTTGCATCATTCATAAACCTGAGATGAAATGTAACATTAACTGAACGTTTAGTGTAAAGATGTGACATGACTGTTCATATAATGTTGGGACTCAAATATTCATCGATGCTGTGAAGCACTTGTTCATCATGAATAAATTTGTCCACGGCTAATGTATCTTGTCAACTTTATAGAATCTACAAAAGTTCAGTTATATTCTAATTAAACTTTTCAACTTATTCAGTCCATTAGAAAGAATTTTGCCTCATTGTCAAGCATGTACTTTCTCTATTTTTAAATTTGTTCTATTTGCACATATAAGCTTGGTTAATCTAATTATATAGCTATATGAGCGTCGATCTGAAGATTGAAATATTAATATCGAATACACACACACTCACATCTATAAGCAGTAAAACATTTAGTAGTCTAATAAAACAGTAGTAGTCTAATGATAATTTACATGGGTATGCATGTATGGTAGGTGTCATGTAAAACGTTTGAGTTGACTGAAGAAAAAACATCTCAAAGCGTGTATTGCTTAAAACGTACACTCCACGCATACTGTTACTTAGTATAGCAACACCAAGTTGTATTTATTATTATACAGGAAAACGGCCATTTGTTTACAATGGAAAATGGTGTACTTATAAATGTCGGTCCAGATAGAATAAAAATCACTTTGTTAGCCCTAGTGAACAACGAGGGATATTTTACATGAAAACCTAGAGAGTTGATAAACACCGGCCTTAAAACTCTGCATTGTCACAAGACCTTGTCTTTCAGTGTATCTTATCTCACATGTTTTGGAATATTACCTGAACTTTGTTTAACCCTCAATATCCAAATCGGTGCCAGACACTACATAAAACAACCAATGCCAAACAGTGGACAACAGTTCCACACAGTCATGAAATAAAATCACAACAAATATGTGATAAACTTCTAGATATAGTTCGAATAAATGTTGCAGAAGCCCCAAGTGACTTGTATACTGCAGATTCTCAGTACAGTAATAATTGTTTTGGATATTTCGTCAGATAAATCATGTGTCTATGAGAAGTGTGGATTCACAAGTAGACAGTGCATTTGAAGAATTTGTTACTGAGATTGAAAGTAACCCCCATTTATATTTAGAATTACAATGAACTGCGTGAGTATTTTCTCAGCCACATCAGTGACAATAAGGTAGACTCAATACATGTATAAGAGGGAGGTAATAGGGAAATTGGAGTAGGTGGGTAACCTTTTACAAATCAGTTCTCAAGAACGACCATATTTTAGAATGGGATTAGGGGAGGGTTACATTTTACTTTAACTCATTTCAATGCCTAATGTTGCAATATGTTGTGATTTTGGAACTGAATCCTCCACATCGGTTACCATGGGATAATTAATGTTGTTGAGTGGAGATGTTGACCCTCGTCCCGACAATGCCGAGAGTGTACATGCCCATCTACTCAGTGGGATTTTTGGCCCTCAGCTCAGCCAATTAGATCCAAACACAGGTACTGAGTATTGCAGTTCCTTCACACAAAACCCTTGTGTGGTGGTACTTGGAAATAAACAATCTCTTTTAAACTGTCAATATAGTTGCAGCAATGGGATTATGTCCTTCCCACTGAGTCTGGGACTTTTTTAATTTCTGTTTTCATGTCAGACAGCATTTTAACCCATGTTTTAAAATATCTGATTGAGGTGGGTCATGTTTTAGAGAAAGAGGATTGGGGAAGGGCCACTAACATGATAGAATCGTTGGAGGGTCACATAAATACGAAAGAGACCGAGGATGATCACCCTACCCCAATCCTTATAATTACTGAAGGTCCTCATTTTAAAGTCTTTTAAAGATGAGCTCCTGGTAAAGAGAATCAAAATCTCTTGCTGAAAAAAAACATCTTGAGTACATGTGCCATGATATGACATAGATCAGTTTGTTGATTCTCCCACCTAAAGTGTGCAGCCAACTGGCACACTTGTAGTTTTCATTAATTATATATTGTTTAAGACCAAAAATGAAAAATAATGAGTAATTTGCTTACATTACACATTATACTTGCAGCATATCATTGATTAAATCTAAATCATAAACTTTTGTTATGGTAATAAGTTGAAATCATAATTTATTGGGCATTGATCTTTGGATGGATTGGATACATTGCAGTATACCGCTACATAAATATGTTTACCACAGGTGATTCAATACTGTGCTGAATGTGTGATTTTATGATTAAGTCGTTATATCTTACAAAACAATTACAAAAAATGTTTCAGTTGCAGCGAAGAGTTAAATCGGGCATATATAAACTACAAAAGAAAATACTGAAAAATATAGAGAAAAACTCTGGTGCCTTGTCCCTAGAGACATTGTAGAACAGTCCTAACTGTTCTTACAATGAAGCTTGGTATATCATTATCAGATATGCAATTTATGCAAATTATGCAAATTAAGGTGTTATTTTAAGAATTATTAATTCTTTTATTTCCAAACTTATCTTTATTCCTTTATTTCATACCTTTAAAATAATCACTCAAGTTTATGATTCAGATTTAGTTAAAAAATAACCAATACTGCCTGGTACTGATATGCTGCAAGTATAATTTGTTTGTAATTTAATTTAAGCAAACTACTCATTATTTTACTTTATTGTTTTTTATTTTCAGCATACCTTATTTCTTGTTTAATTCCTTCCAACTATTTATCATAGTTAAATGATTCAGATTTCATGAATCTATCACAAATATTGCCCGATATTAAATATTAGCTTCAAAATGTTCTTATTCTGTGCAATTTATGCAAATTATGCTAATTACCAATTTTTTTTAAATTGATTTCTTTAATTTTTTTTGGCCCAGTACTATTTTACAACTTTAAGGTAAAGATGTGTGCAATATAAAACTCATGTATACATGATGATATTGTATATATGTGCTACTAGATGGCCAAAATTGACATAAATCGACCATTTTTAATTTATGCAAATTAAAAAAATTGCTCAACTCTGCCAGGGTGGCACCCGCCAGATTCTTGTTCAGGACACCCTGGAGAACAAATATCAAGCATAAAACCTTCCCTCTAAGACAATGCAAGGTAGGGTGGCCTGGCAACTGGACTAAGAAGTGAGCCACCAACGTTCATTTTGACACGATATATTTCTCGAACTAACACATCACTAGTCCTGCTTGCATACGGAGGAATTCGGGACTCGATTCTGACAATTGTCCCTCCCCCTCCGTCCTGCGAAGAGCCAGCCGTGAAATACGGACTTACTAAAAATGCCGGTAACTATGAATAAAATCGCCCAGTGGTCAAATATTAGCAATAAATCTATTATTTAGTCTGTTTACCTCATTTTGACTGCAAAAGTCCTATAGCGGATGACCAAAACTATCAAAATCGGAACTTTTCAAATTCTATCGTAAATTTAATCACTTCTCCTTACGTACGTCGGCGCAAGTGTCTCTAGGTAATTATTCATCTCACTCAACGATATCAAATGTGGCGGTGTTACGAGGGTTGTTTGAATGTTGCAGTTCGCACTTGAAAAGGTCCGATTTCGACGCTTTTTGTGATCTGAGCAGGGAATACTACCGTCAGAGGAATTGAAATGGCGTAGATATTCGATCGGTTGCTAATATTTGATCGGTCGGTGGGTAATTCTTTTGCAATTGGCGCGAGTACATTTTGCTTGCGGTGTTGTAATAGGCAAACTCTATTGCTCTTTGCATGACGGTGTTTAGAGTCAAGTCAGTAATACAGACTCGTGCACCGTCATGTAAGCAGGACTAACACATCACATGCATTATTACATCAGAAATCTACCTCTACAATAGGAAAAACTGGGTTTTTTGTTTCGTTTTTAAATTCTATTTTCATTTTGTTATTTTATATATTCACAATCTTAGCTTTATTGTGCCATGATGCCCATGGTTCGATATGCGTATGATAACAATTTTGAAATGCGCCTATGGGGACTCAAAATTCGAACGTTCAGCGCATAACCAGCGCGCCTACTACCTCCGATCGAACTAATCAAGGTGCATTTATTAGGGAAATATTTCGTACAGTGCTACGCACCAACTCTGGTACAGGCGGATATACATAAATGTGTCTGTTGCATAAACATTTTTAAAAAGTACAACATGTAGTGGTACTCATGTTAAGAAAGGAATTTTAATATAGCTAAGCCCAGACACTGCTGCTACATGCCATTTTAGTTTTTAAAATATCGCAACACAAAACATTGGATTATAAGAGTGTCAATTGTTCCGCTTACGCCATCGTCGCATCGAATAACATTCCTTTCAACAGATTTGTCGAAATATTAAAAATTTGAAGCTGTATCAAAGTGTGGCTAAAGTGAAGCTGGTTTAATATTTCGACAAATGTACATGTGTTACAGGAGGAGGTGACGTTCCCTAAAATCATACCTTACAAATGGACGTCGGATGCCATTGGTGGTTGAGTAATTGGGTGGGTGGGTGGACGTGGGTGGGTGGGTGGACGGATAGACGATAAATTAAATACAAAGTAAGAATTTGTATATCACCAAAACCAAAAATGCTGTTTTTCAGAGGCACGTCACAATACGAAATAGAATACTAAGGAATATTTAAAAGCTACAAACTATATAAGAAAGAAACAGCATTTAATTCGACTATAAACGACGTATTGTGTGTATAAATTGAAAGTTTTTGTTTGACTGTTCAAACTGATTTAAAAATATAAATGTTAAAACTGATGTTGATTCTAGTTGACTGTGTATATTTCCATGACAGCGTTACAGGGTACAGTGGGTAGTTAGTTGACTGTATATATTTCCATGACAGCGTTACAGGGTACAGTGGGTAGTTAGTTGACTGTGTATATTTCCATGACAGCGATACAGGGTACAGTGGGTAGTTAGTTGACTGTATATATTTCCATGACAGCGTTACAGGGTACAGTGGGTAGTTAGTTGACTGTGTATATTTCCATGACAGCGTTACAGGGTACAGTAGGTAGTTAGTTGACTGTATATTGAGGAAATTTTGAAAATGTAACAGTATCAACCTAGTAAAGACTTGACTAGTCTAATGTCAAATCATCTCGTGTGTGTAATGTATGTCAGAATTCACGCGACTGTTGCACTTTTACCCGATATCTAAATCTAGGAAAGTTTATTTTTACACGGAAAAAAAACCCGACCCCCTCATTTGAAGAACACTGGTTAATTAGCACTATGTCCACTCGCATTGTATCAGTGGCACTGAGATATCGATTTAGTCTGCCCATCACGGCCGAAAATATAAAAGCAGGAAAATGGTGAGCATCCTATTAGTATGTCATAATGCTATCTCCGATTTAAATTTTGGTTGTGTGAGTTTACGCAAAAAGTGCAAAATTTTCTACATTGGACAAAAATGTCACCCCAAGGCATATACATGTATATGTAACGTGTACGTGTGAGGCAAGGTTATAGTTTAAATGTACGTAATAGTTTTTATATTTACTAGTTTGTTTTAGCACCAAACACTTGCTGTAAAAAAAACAACCAAGAAATGTAGTTTCCTTATCGGATGCAATAAAAGATTCCATTCTATTCTAGAAACTGTCATACAGGATTACCCGATTATTGCCGAATATTATCGAGTAAAACGAATTTAAACATTTTCCATGTCGACACGCATCAAAACGAAGAATGATTGGGTAATTTCATGACCTCTATTAACCTATATGGTGTGACCTCGTAAAAGGTGAGGGCGGACTTGCAGGTAGGCATGCATTGTGTTAAATACAACAAAACAGTAACTTCACAGCAGGTTACATAGCGATAATGGTCTAACACATAACAGTTGTTATGCACACTGTCAAACAGTAAAATTCCAACTATGTATCGACACACTGTTGGTGATTGGTAATTGTTGATGGAATTTATTAGAATTTGGAGGCAAAATAAATCATATGATACATGAAGTATTCGAAAGATGTAATGATGTATCACACATAAACATTAAGACAGGTACAAATTATATGTAATATCAGTCACCTAGATTTACGAGGTGTAAGTGTTAATATGGTAATTTATATCATCACTTCTCGACCTATTTGGCATTGTAATATTAAATATAGGGTGAAATTTAAGCTACATTACTTAATGCTGATAACCGTAAATATACCCTTTCATATAGGTATTAAAGTAAACAATATTAAATTATGTAGTTCAGTAGATTTTTCTACCGATTGAAAGTTTATCAGCTAACACCGAGTCCAATTTAAAGTACATTGAAGTGATGGTGTGAAACATACAGTTTTGGGGTTTCGGTATAAGATTACTTCACCATCACATCATTATCAGTTTAAAACATTTTTGAATCTCGGTTATGTAGTATGGGCTTATATAATTGAAACTTTTCATGACCATTACAGTTCATTTAATGGAATTAATTTAGCATATTATTATTATTGTTATTGCCCATGAATGTTACAACTTACATTGTGTAATGAGAGGCGCGGTCAGTCAATGTAACTACACACCCCGTCTATTAAATATATTTAGAGTAAATTACAAAATGTTTGTCAGCTATACAATTTGTATTCTTTATTCCATGCCTTTTTTTCAAACTAATCACTTGTCCTTATGTTAGTGTCCGCACTAGTTCTGACAGAACGATCCACACATAGCCATAAATTGTGATTAGAATACGTTTGACTACAAAATTCTTTGAATGAATTATTCATGGTATTGTACTGGTTATTTCTACATACAGTCTGAAAGGTTCAACCTTATCACACTTGAATCACACTTGCTACTCGTCAGTGAAAGGAACACCCACATCTTTGGATCTTTCAGGCTAGGTTACAATGCAAATATCTTGTTTTTGTAGACTTTCGTCACATGATGATGCTTGCTTGAACGACTGTTGGTGGCGCCATGATGACATCTCTGAAAATGATTTGCGAACCAACTTGTTGAGTTACAACTGGACATTTATTTACAAAGTGGAATAACCCTCATCATTCTCCAGGATACATTAGATAATAATATCACGATCTACTATTAACACTTGTTAATAATAGAATTGAAACTTTTGACGACCAATAAGTCGAGCTAAAAAATAAATATTAAGAACTTGTTATTATAAAATGATATTCGCACTTGCTTGTGTTGTGACAGTATGAGAACTAATATCAACAATCAAAATTTCATAATATGAAGTCGAATATCATCATGCTCGAGATAGATAGATAATGTAAGTTTTATTTAAAAACATAAGAAGTTTTCTTTTTCTCATCGCACGAATCCGCTATAACATTCAGCTACTAAAACATACCCTTTACATCTATAACATGTATAAATAATCCGTGACAGATTAAATCCGTGACAAATTTAGTCCAAGTCAGTCGAAACGATGATATTCCATATGTCACATACTTGGAGACCCCTATGTGGCTTCTTGTATGTTTAATTGCTTATCTCGCCCATTGTAGATCACAATTAACAAACTATGGAATGAGCACAGGAGAGACTGCATTATATAGATAATCCAAATCACCTGAGATGCATGTGTATGCCATAGTCTACATATGTGATCAAATTACTAGACATTAGTAACTAGCAACTGCAGGTTTTCCAGACAATTTGAATTATTTTCATTTCTTTAATCCATATATTTGGCGGGGTAATTATAACAATAACTGGGGTTAGTGAAATTGCTTGTTTTCCCGCCAATTCGAACTACTTGTAGCTTGGAATTTTTTTTTTTTTAGATTTTACTTTATTCATGTTTTTGGCGGAATAATTTTTCTGGCGGTATCTTGGCGTCGCCAATAAGTAAGGTGCGTGAAACTGCACGTTTTCCCGCCTACTTAACGAATTATTTTATTTGACTGAAAGCATTAGGCTTCGTTATGGACAACATCAAAGGTTGTCTGAAAAGCCACAGTCACCAGTTTATGTTATTAAAGGCATTTTGCAACATTGTTCGACATTTGGAGACCCACGACATCAACATGTGTGTTGACATGCTTGCCGTCGCCTCATGTATATCATGTACATGCATGTACTCTAGAGGGCGGGCCCCTTTTTGACTGATGCATTATGAAGTTTTCACATCGCGAGAGCATAGGTAGCCATCTTGCATCTCCTCGCTTTTGAAATATAGGGTATGCCAGGTTTAACAGGGGTGGACGCCATTCGTCATTCTGAAACGGTGTGCAGACTAATGAGAGTTCGATTTGATAATTTACTTTTGAAATAAGTAAAAAGTAAGGCATTTTACATGTCACTTCTCAATTCTCTGCTTTTCATATCACACTCCAATCTGATTAAAATCCGATGTGGTGAAAGCGGCTAGATGTCCTTATTTACCTCTATTCATCGTGTTGTGACGTTTGCGGCGATCACTCCGAACAAAACAAACGTCACAACACGATGAATAGAGGTAAATAAGGACATCTAGCCGCTTTCACCACATCGGATTTTAATCAGATTGATCACACTCTTGATAACGGGTCCCTTTTGGCGTGTGAGTATTGGAAACTCTATAAGCAAGAAGCCATATAGGGGTTTCCAAGTAGGTGACATATGGAATATCATCGTTTCGACTGACGTGGACTAAATTTGTCACGGATTATAAATCCGTAATAAGAAATCTATTTTTGTTTTAAAGATCAGGGGAAAGCGCGAACGCAGTACCCCACTATCATTAATTATGCACCCGGGTCGCCCACATTTTGGGGTGATCGCAAGGGTCAACCTGCCCGGAGGTGCAATGGACAACTTAGTCTATCAGCTAGCCCTCGGATGTTCTTCCGATAAAATACGACACACAGCCGAACAACGCTTTCGAGGATGGAACATCCGTCTAGCGAATGTCATCAGGATATAAATAACTGCCAATCAGAGAACCGTATTAGCGACAAGCACAAACAGAGGACAATAGCTAAATTTTCATGCATATTCATCTTAAGGAGGGACTTGTAAAAATAACCACCAATGCGTTAACTAAAATGTGTGAATGACAACGTCTACACACTCATCAAACACAATTACCATAAACTGATAAGACATAGTAATGACATAAATGTGTTTGTCAACACCGCCATGCAGAGATTGAATATATTAAAGTATATATATGCATATATGGCCCAACCCACCGCTTATCGTAATCTCAATGGAATGTCCGGTCTGAAAATGACATTCGCTAGACTGTTCGGGCAGGCCCTCACATGCGAACTTCGTTCGCTTATAGTTATAGCATCGAAAGAAAGCCCGAACGTCTAGCAGCAAGACTCGCCCTGGAGGAACCACCGTCAAGATCATGGTTAATCTTAGTGCCAAGTCACAGCATGACAAACTGACACTATCTCAGACAAAAAGGAATTATCCAAGGTTGCAGTAGGGCCCAACAGACGGTTTGTTTTGGCAGCAAACTAAATTCCATTTTCTTATAAGAAATCTAACAAACACACTGTTGGGAAATAATATATTCCAACTGTAACGAAAGTAATTTTTTGGCTTATTTCTTTTCGAAAAATAAGAACATTTCGTCTTAAATGGCAGCAAAGTGTTCTCATTTGCATTATGGGTAACTTGTATGCAAATATCAAGTTATTTAAGTAGTGTATCGTTCGTCACATTGAATTATAGCTACAACACACTGATTTCTTGCAAAAATTATGACAATATAGAATACAACATTTATTTTTTCTTCCCCATAACTTCACCCATCTTCTAATTTTCCA